>NC_090027.1:45118163-45320663 GCF_037176765.1 Anolis sagrei | reverse complement strand
CCGGGCGAGGCCAATTCCATCAGCGGAAGAAAGGAACGGAGAGGCAGGTGGGAAATCAACCCAATCTCTCTCTTGATCTCTGGATACAGGTGGCATTTCGCTCCTTGAAAGCGAAAGGAAAAGAAATCCTTCCTGGCTTTTGGCCCTGCCTTGCCTTCATTACCATCAAAGCCTGAGCGAGAGCAACGGGTTTAATCTTCAGAGTCACACAAGGTGCTGAGCGAAGCCGATTCCGGTTCGCCGTGGAAGTTTGTGCTCGATGCATCTCAGGGTTGCTTCCTGATCCAGATTGATCCCGTTGGGTCATGACTCTTAAATTGTTGCACCAGCCTCCCCTTCCCAAGGCCTTCCATTAACATTTTGGGGGTTTTCCAACGTGCAGTCCCTATGGCACGTAGTCTTTGGTTCATCAAACATGTTGATTATGTCCAAGAGCCATTGCCATGGAGAATAATAATAATAATATAATAAAATAATAAAACTGTATTATTGATCCCGTTGGGTCATGACTCTTGAATTGTTGAACCAGCCTCCCCTTCTCAAGGCCTTCCATTAACATTTTGGGGGTTTCCAACATGCAGTCCCTATGGCACGTAGTCTTTGGTTCATCAAACATGTTGATTATGGGTTCCAGGCCATTGAATGCAAATCAAGGTGATCAGCTGAAACATTACCCTGGTCATTCCACAGATATATAAACCCATTTTTCCTACTTCCAACAGACCTCACTACCTCTGAGGATGCTTGCCATAGATGCAGGCGAAACGTCAGGAGAAAAATTGCCTCCAGAACATGGCCATATAGCCCGGAAAAACCCATGTTGATTATGTTCAAGAGCCATTGCCATGGAGAATAATAATAATAATAATAATAATAATAATAATAATAATAATAATATAAAATAATAAAACTTTATTATTGATCCCGTTGGGTCATGACTCTTGAATTGTTGAACCAGCCTCCCCTTCTCAAGGCCTTCCATCAACATTTTGGGGGTTTCCAACGTGCAGTCCCTATGGCACGAAGTCTTCCACAAGCAACCCTTTGGTTCATCAAACATGTTGATTATGGGTTCCAGGCTATTGAATGCAAATCAAGGTGATCAGCTGAAACATTACCCTGGTCATTCCACAGACATATAAACCCATTTTTCCTACTTCCAACAGACCTCACTACCTCTGAGGATGCTTGCCATAGATGCAGGCGAAACGTCAGGAGAAAAATTGCCTCCAGAACATGGCCATATAGCCCGGAAAAACCTACAACAACCCATGTTGATTATGTTCAAGAGCCATTGCCATGGAGAATAATAATAATAGTAATAATAATAATAATAATAATAATAATAATATAAAATAATAAAACTTTATTATTGATCCCGTTGGGTCATGACTCTTGAATTGTTGAACCAGGCTCCCCTTCTCAAGGCCCTCCATTAACATTTTGGGGGTTTCCAACGTGCAGTCCCTATGGCACGTAGTCTTTGGTCCACGCTCTGGTTACATCCCGTTTAGACTACTGCAACGCTCTCTACATGGGGTTGCCTTTGAAGACGGCCCAGAAGCTCCAACTGGTCCAACGTGCGGCAGCCATGATACTAACAGGAGCGGGACACAGGGAGCACACAACTCCCCTGCTGGACCAGCTCCACTGGCTGCCGATCTGCTACCGGGCTCAATTCAAGGTGCTGGCATTGGCCTATAAAGCCCTAAACGGTTCCGGCCCAAGATACCTAACTGACCGCCTCTCGGCCTATGAGCCCACGAGGACTTTGAGATCTTCCGGGGAGGCCCTTCTCTCGATCCCACCTGCGTCACAGGCACAGCTGGCGGGGACAAGAGATAGGGCCTTCTCGGTGGTGGCTCCTCGGCTGTGGAACGCCCTTCCCGTGGACATCAGGCTAGCCCCCTCCCTGCTGATTTTCCGCAGGAAGCTAAAGACCTGGCTGTTTAAGAAGGCATTTGATCAAGAAGTGCAATGACTGGAGATTTGACCATAGGAATGGAACAACGGAAATGATATCGGATTGTGGGCTTGACGATGAGACGATTCGGAATGTAGTAGTAATTTTGTAGTATTGTTGATGTTGATAAGATGTTTTGATAATGATGATTGTGGATATCTTGCACTATGTTTTGTAATTTGCACCTGTTTTTATGTTGTACACCGCAATGAGTCGCCCTTGGGCTGAGAATTGTGGTATATAAGAGCAGTAAATAAATAAATAATAAACATGTTGATTATGTTCAAGAGCCATTGCCATGGAGAATAATAATAATAATAATAATAATAATAATAATATAATAAAACTTTATTATTGATCCCGTTGGGTCATGACTCTTGAATTGTTGAACCAGCCTCCCCTTCTCAAGGCCTTCCATTTACATTTTGGGGTTTCCAACGTGCAGTCCCTATGGCACATAGTCTTCCACAAGCAACCCTTTGGTTCATCAAGCATGTTGATTATGTCCAAGAGCCATTGCCATGGAGAATAATAATAATATAATAAAATAATAAAACTTTATTTATATAGCGCTCCATCTCCCCAAGGAGACTCAGAGCAGTTCCTAGGTAACATCGCAAAACATACAAAGTAAAAAACAACATAACCATAAGATTAACAAAGCAAAATATAAGTATAAAAATTGCACAACCTCTGAGGATGCTTGCCGTAGATGCAGGCGAAATGTCAGGAGAGAATTCCTCTAGAACATGGCCATATAGCCCGGGAAAACCTACAACAACCCAGTGATTCCGGCCATGAAAGCCTTCGACAATACATTATTATTATTATTATTATTATTGTGGGTTGCCACTGTGTTTTAATGACTCATTAAAATACATATTTGGAAAGATGGCCACTTGTGTGTTAACTTACGAGCATTTCGAGTTACGAAATGCTCGCCCCCTGCTTTTGCTTTGACATAAGAGCAATGTTTTGAGTTAAGAGCTCAGTCTCTTTTAACTCAAGATAACACTGTATGCATGTTTGGTGTCCTTTCCCTGGCCCCATTTCATTTATTTATTTATTCATTTATTTATTTTCCGTATTTATATCCCGTCACTTTTCAATCCCCGAAGGGGGGACTCAGGACAGCTTATAATGTGCCCCATTACAACAGCAAACAACAGAGGAAAAACAATCAGGGAAATCTAATCACCTCTTAACAAAAGATTGCTCCAGGCACTGCCAGGCCATCGAATGCTAATCAAGGTGGTCAGTTGAAACCTTCACCCCTAGCTCTAGCAGACAAGAGTCCTTTGTCTCACCCTGGTCATTCCACAGATATATAAACCCACTTGCCTAGTTCCAACAGACCTCACAGCCTCTGAGGATGCTTGCCATAGATGCAGGCGAAATGTCAGGAGAGAATGCCTCTAGAACATGGCCATACAGCCTGGAAAAACCTACAACAACCCACTGCAATTGTGTCACTTCTTTGGATAGAAAACAGACCTGGTGTGGTCACTTTTGCCCTTGCCCTCCTAAGCCATCCAAGGGGTCAACAATGCCACAATCCATTCATTATGGACCGTGTGAAAGAGGCAAAAGCAAGATCTGGGTTTTGTGCATAGGCAAGCATGTCTGTGAATGACTACGTGGCCGGCTTCCAGTTTCATACGCATACGAGTGAGAATGAGGAGGCCATCTAAGGTCTCCATTTCTTTGGGTTTGGGGCTGAAGGAGCAACAAACTGGCTCCTGATGAAAAGCAACGTCAATCCCAAGGCATCATCCAACAGAGGAAAGGAAAAACCTCAATTCCAAGAAGGACTATAGTCTAGCAATCCAGAAAAGGGGATAGAAAGGATCATAGAATCATAGAATCATAGAGTTAGAAAAGACACATGGTGGGCCATCATCAAGTCCAACCCCATTCTGCCAAGAAGCAGGAATATTGCATTCAAAGCACCCCTGACAGATGGCCATCCAGCCTCTGTTCAAAAGCTTCCAAAGAAGGAACCTCCACCATACTCCAGGGCAGAGAGTTCCACTGCTGAACGGCTCCGCAGTCAGGAAGTTCTTCCTCATGTTCAGATGGAATCTCCTAGAATCATAGACTCATAGAATCAAAGAGTTGGAGGAGACCTCCTGGGCCATCATCCAGTCCAACCCCATTCTGCCAAGAAGCAGGAATATTGCATTCAAATCACCCCTGACAAATGGCCATCCAGCCTCTGCTTAAAAGCTTCCAAAGAAGGAGCCTCCACCACACTCCGGGGCAGAGAGTTCCACTGCTGAACTGCTCTCACAGTCAGGAAGTTCTTCCTAATGTTCAGATGGAATCTCCTCTCTTGTAGTTTGAAGCCATTGTTCCATGTCCTAGTCTCCAAGGAAGCAGAAAACAAGCTTGCTCCCTCCTCCCTGTGGCTTCCTCTCACATATTTATACATGGCTATCATATCTCTTGTAGTTTGAAGCCATTGTTCCTTGTCTTAGTCTCCTTGGAAGCAGAAAACAAGCTTGCGCCCTCCTCCCTGTGACTTCCTCTCACATATTAATACATGGCCCTTATCATATCTCCTCTCAGCCTTCTCTTCTTCAGGCTAAACATGCTGAGCTCCTTAAGCCGCTCCTCATTGAGCTTGTTCTCCAGACCCTTGATCATTTTAGTCGCCCTCCTCTGGACACATTCCAGCTTGTCAGTATCTCTCTTGAATTGTGGTGCCCAGAACTGAACACAATATTCCAGGTAAAGTGGTCTAACCAAAGCGGAATAGAGAATGGGGGGCAGGACTTCCCTAGATCTAGACACTAGGCTCCTCTTGATGCAGGACAACATCCCATTGGCTTTTTATGCTGCCACACCACATTGTTGGCTCTCCCACACAAGGAGACCTTTGTGTAGGAGAGATCTGCCAGTCAGGAGTCTTGGAGCGCTGGTGGCAAAAGAGATGGACAGGGTCCTTCTCTGGAAATAAACATTTTCCTTGTTTGGGAAATGTCCCCCTTTTTTCCTAATTAGCCTGGACATTTTGCCCATTTGCTGGAATAAATAGAGTAATGTCCCCTAAGGGCAGGAGATGAGAAGTGGTATCTACTGCTGCCCGGAGGGGGAAGGCTGACAGCCATGACACGTGGGATATCGGGAATAATTAAGAGAAACAAGCCCATCGCGTGCCAATGTAGAGATGGCTCCCCACAGACGGGTCTTTTGCGACCCTGGCATTTCTGGATGAAAAATGCAGATGCATGAACGGATATCAGAAAGTGATGGTCAGGAAGGGTTGGTAAACAATGGGGTGTGATGCTCAAAGCTAAGCATTGAATTCTCTGTCTGACTTGCAACCACATTTTTCCAGTACTAAGGTCCTCTTGAAAGATGTCCACCCAACCAAAGAAGGAGAGGTCCACTTCCCTCGATTCCATTGCTTATAGAATCATAGAATCATAGAATCATAGAATCAAAGAGTTGGAAGAGACCTCCTGGGCCATCCAGTCCAACCCCATTCTGCCAAGAAGCAGGAATATTGCATTCAAATCACCCCTGACAGATGGCCATCCAGCCTCTGCTTAAAAGCTTCCAAAGAAGGAGCCTCCACCACACTCCCTCCGGGGCAGAGAGTTCCACTGCTGAACGGCTCTCACAGTCAGGAAGTTCTTCCTCATGTTCAGATGGAATCTCCTCTCTTGTAGTTTGAAGCCATTGTTCCATTGCGTCCTAGTCTCCAGGGAAGCAGAAAACAAGCTTGCTCCCTCCTCCTCCCTGTGGCTTCCTCTCACATATTTATACATGGCTCTCATTATGTCTCCTCTCAGCCTTCTCTTCTTCAGGCTAAACATGCCCAGCTCCTTAAGCCGCTCCTCATAGGGCTTGTTCTCCAGACCCTTGATCATTTTAGTCGCCCTCCTCTGGACACATTCCAGCTTAGAGTCAATATCTCTCTTGAATTATAGTCAAGAGGTTCTTCCTGTTGCACCTCAGAATAGATTCACCTTACTGAAATCACCAGAACTGCACACAGACTGAAGTCTTTGTAGTTTATTAAAAAGTAAAAGATGAAAAGTTTTAAAAGCACGTAATGTTCCAAAGATCAATAAAACATAGCACTATACAGCAGGATTCCAAGAGGCACCAATGAAACAAAGTCCCGTGAGAACATGACAAAATCTCAAGACCATGGACACAAGAACTGTAAGACAGTCCAGACAAACGAGCCCAAGCTGCTGGGTTGAGCGCGAAGTTTCTCTGACTAAGGTTTGTTTTCAAACACCCTGCTTAATACCCTTTGCAATACATGAAAGCATTTCTTTGGCCTCTGATCTCCTTCTTGTTGGCTATTCTCACACTCCTTCGAACTCTGAATTCCAAACGGTCAGCCCGATCTAAGATTCCCGTTTCATCAAGGTCAGGGTGCCATGGTCAAGGAAGCCAAAGCGTTCCTCCTGACACCATTTTCTAAGCCAGTTATTGACCTGTACTATTTTTCTGGCCCTTGTAGGACCGTGTCTTACAACTGGGAGGAGGGATGAAAAGACTGCCTGGACATTACACTGCAGGAGAACATGCGGATCAAGAATAGGGCTCCATAGTCACCAAACATGATCATCAAGTTTGCAGACGACACCAAATTGTGAGGGATAGCCAATACTCCAGAGGACAGGAGCAGGATTCAAAGGGATCTTGACAGATTAGAGAGATGGGCCAAAACTAACAAAATGAAGTTCAACAGTGACAAATGTAAGATACTCCACTTTGGCAGAAAAAATGAAATGCAAAGATACAGAATGGGGGACAATGCCTGGCTCGAGAGCAGTACGTGTGAAAAAGATCTTGGAGTCCTCGTGGTCAACAAGTTAAACATGAGCCAACAATGTGATGTGGCGGCAAAAAAAGCCAATGGGATTTTGGCCTGCATCAAGAGGAGCCTAGTGTCTAGATCTAAGGAAGTCATGCTCCCCATGCTCTATTCTGCTTTGGTTAGACCACATCTGGAATATTGTGTCCAATTCTGGGCACCACAATTCAAGAGAGATATTGACAAGCTGGAATGTGTCCAGAGGAGGGCGACTAAAATGATCAAGGGTCTGGAGAACAAGCCCTATGAGGAGCGGCTTAAGGAGCTGGGCATGTTTAGCCTGAAGAAGAGAAGGCTGAGAGGGGATATGATAGCCATGTATAAATATGTGAGAGGAAGCCACAGGGAGGAGGAGGGAGCAAGCTTCCTTTCTGCTTCCCTGGAGACTAGGACGCAAGGGAACAATGGCTTCAAACTACAAGAGAGGAGATTCCATCTGAACATTAGGAAGAACTTCCTGACTGTGAGAGCCGTTCAGCAGTGGAACTCTCTGCCCCGGAGTGTGGTGGAGGCTCCTTCTTTGGAAGCTTTTAAGCAGAGGCTGGATGGCCATCTGTCAGGGGTGATTTGAATGCAATATTCCTGCTTCTTGGCAGAATGGGGTTGGACTGGATGGCCCATGAGGTCTCTTCCAAATCTTTGATTCTATGGTTCTATGATTCAAAGAGTCACCCAAGGGGTGTCCATGCCTCTTCAAAAATCACCCAATGGGTTTCCATGACTCTTCAAGAGTCACCCAATAAATTTCCATGACTCTTCAAGAGTCACCCAATGAATTTCCATGCCTCTTCTAGAATCACCCAATGGGTTTCCATGACTGTCCAAGGTCACCTAATGGGTTGCCATGACTCTTCAAGAGCCACCCAATGGGTTTCCATGGCTGTCCAAGGTCACCCAATGGGTTTCCATGACTCTTCAAGGGTCAACCAATGGGTTTCCATGACTCTTCATGATTCACCCAATGGGTTTCCATGGCTGGTCAAGTTTACCCAATGGGTTTCCATGACTGTCCAAGGTTACCCACTGGCTTTCCATGACTCTTCAAGGGTCACCCAATGTTTACCACAACTCTCTGCCCCGGAGGGAGTGTGGTGGAGGCTCCTTCTTTGGAGGCTTTTAAGCAGAGGCTGGATGGCCATCTGTCGGGGGTGATTTGAATGCAATATTCCTGCTTCTTGGCAGAATGGGGTTGGACTGGATGGCCCAGGAGCTCTCTTCCAACTTTGATTCTATGATTCTATGATTCTATGATTCATTTGTGACGGTGGAGGACTATCCTACTCAGACAACGAGGAATCGCCTAAGTAAGTAAGCAACGTTGTTGAAAAGGGTCCTGAAATCCCTGAATTTTGAGCTGATCTCGATTTGAAGAGAGGGCTCCCTACAAATGTCTTGATCAACAAATGTCCCTGCTCCATTCCTCCTTCCAAACCGTCCTGTTGGATGACAACTCTAATGGGCCCGGCACATGCAGAAAACGCCTCATCCAAAGTGCTTGAAACCCTGAAGGCCTGGAGTTTGCTAATGATGTCGTTAGTCCGCCGGCCCCACATTATTTTTAGGATGGCCATTTCCTCCTGCATTCAGCCTCATTAAGAGGATGCCGTGGCAGAATGGAAAGCAGAAGGACGGACAGACGGACGTGTGGATGGACGAACGAGCGAACAAATGAAGGAAGGGAGGATTTTCACTCTCTGGTGGCGATGCCTCCATCTCCTCCATCTCTGTTCCGAACTGTCCTTGGGACATTTATAGCAGCAGCAGCAGCAGAAATGATGTGTGTGTGATCCAAGGCATGGCGGGAGGGAGGGAATGGGGAGGGGGGGGGGAATCAAGAGAAACCCCTGACCTAGCAAAGCTCTATCTGCATTTTGCATGTGTTATATTTAGATCTCTCCCTGCCTGCCGCACACCTTCCTCCGGCTCCGCTCCCTCGCTCCCTCCATCCCTCTGTTTAACAAGACGGCCCTTTGTGATGGCTGCCATTGAAGCCGCCAGCGAGAAGGCCTTCCTTCGTGGCCGAGGCAAAAAACGCTCAGGGGTTTCGCTTCCTCCTAAATTTAGATGATGACTAGGAACATTTTTGGGGAGGAGAGAAACCGGCCCAGCACTCAGGGATGAGCCAGAGAGAGAGCATTTTGCCTGACGCAAGGCATTTGTGGCATGCAAGGATCAGCAGTTATGGAAGGCGAGGGGAAGGCTGGCCAGGACGGACGATGCATAATTGGAGAGACACGAGGAAGTTCTTGAAGGAATCCAACTGCCTCGAAGAAGAGGGAGATCTGAGACGTCGTCCCAGATTTGGAATGCAGTTCTGTTGGAGGCGGACACAAGTCTAGGTTCCCTTGGAAGAGCCACTTGACATTGTTGTCCAATCTAGGATCACTGTGTTCAGCTCAAGGTTGCAGAAAGAGCGCTGTGGCATATGGGGTACCGTTACGAATCCTTGTGTTTTGCATATGTTGTAGTTAGGCGATCCCTCGTTGTCCAAGTAGGATTGTCTTCCAAGATCAGTGTCCTGGAGGTGGGTCCGTAGGTGACTGGCCGGTCCAGCGGAGTTCATGGCGGAGGACCATCGCTTCAATGCTGGTGGTCTTTGCTTCTGACATTTGTCAACTTGTCTTCCCAAGAGATTTGCAGGATTTTCAGAGGCAACGCTGATGGAATCATTCCAGGAGTTGTATGTGACGCCTGTAGACAGTCCACGTTTCGCAGGCGTAAAGCAGGGTTGGGAGGGAAATTACTTAGGCGATCCCTCGTAGTCCGAGGATGATGGTCCTCCAAGTGTAGTGTCCTGTCGGTGGGTCCGTAGGTGATGGTGGAGCCCTATTCTTGACCTGCATCTTCTCCCGCAGTGAGGGCATCGGTTTCCAGGTGGAAGGTGGTCCCGGTCAGGGTTGGCTTGACGCGCCTTCCTCTTGGCACGTTTCTCTCTTTTGCCCTCCATGCGTGCTTCTTCAAATTCTGGTCACACCTGATCTCCAGCTGGAGCGCTCAAGGGCCAGGGCTTCCCAATTCTCAGTGTCTATGCCAGAGTTTTTGAGGTTGGCTTTGAGCCCATCTTTCAATCTCTTTTCCTGTCCTCCAACATTCCAGTTTTCATTCTTGAGTTCAGAGTAGAGCAACTGCTTTGGGAGATGGTGGTTGGGTATCCGGTCCAGCGTAGTTGATGGTGGAGGACCATTGCTTCCATACTGGTGGTCTTTGCTTCTTATTTCAGGACGCTGACATTTCCCTGCCTGCCTTCCCAAGAGATTTGCAAGATTTTTCGGAGGCAGTGCTGATGGAATCGTTCCAGGAGCTGCATGTGACATCTGTAGACAAGTCCACGTCTCATATTGACATCTGTAAACAGTCCATGTTTCGCAGGCAGGACAATAGCTTTATAAACAAGCCCCTTGGTCTCCCTACAGATGTCTTGGTCCTCAAACACTCTGCTTCTTTCAGAAAAATGCTGCTCTCACAGAGTTCAGGTGGTGTTGTATTTCAGTCTCAGTGTTGACATCTATAGACAGTCCACGTCTCGCAGGCGTAGAGCAGGGTTGGGAGGACAATAGCTTTCTAAACAAGCCCTTGGTCTTCCTACGGATGTCCCGGTCTTCAAACACTCCCTGCTTCATTCAGAAAAAATGCTGCACTCGCAGAGCTCAGGCGGTGTTGTATTTCGGTTTCAGTGTTGACTTTTGTGGAGAGGTGGCTGCCAAGATTTTTTTGCGTATAGATGCATATTGACCTTGCACATGAAAGCACAGAAGTGTGTTTGTGAATGCTACACATACTGATGGAGATACACACATGGATTTGGTTGTGGAATGGAATCATTTCTTTTTTCTTTTTGGACAATGACGTATTCTGCCAGTGCATGGTAGAAGAAGTAGAGCTGCACATGATGGTGAATGGCATGTGAGTGTGCAATGTTTCTGCAGACTGCCCCTGTGCACTGTCGTGGGATGCTGGCATGTGAAGTGATTTATAGTGTCCACATCATGACCTCCCTGCAAGCTGGATAGCAAGTGTCCAGAAACAAGCAAAATACAGCAGAATCCTTCCCGGCGAAAACATGTTCTTCAGCCCATCTCTCAGCAGAGTCAAACGGCCAGCATCTGATCTCATCTACACATTGTTTTGTAAACTCACCGATTCAGGTTTTCACCCAAAATATCCAGAGGCTTTAATCTTCACAGTTGCAATATATACAGATGTACAAACAGGATATGCAAATCATAGAATCGTAGAAATCAAAGAGTTGGAAGAGACCTCCTGGGCCATCATCCAGTCCAACCCCATTCTGCCAAGAAGCAGGAATATTGTATTCAAAGCACCCCTGACAGATGGCCATCCAGCCTCTGTTTAAAAGCCTCCAAAGAAGGAACCTCCACCACACTCCCTCCGGGGCAGAGAGTTCCACTGCTCAACAGCTCTCACAGTCAGGAAGTTCTTCCTCATGTTCAGGTGGAATCTCCTCTCTTGTAGTTTGAAGCCATTGTTTCGCGTCCTATTCTCCAAGGAAGCAGAAAGGAAGCTCCCTCCTTCCTGTGGCTTCCTCTCACATATTTATACATGTCTATTATGTCTTCTTTTCTTCAGGCTAAACATGCCCAGCTCTTTAAGCCGCTCCTCATAGGGCTTGTTCTCCAGACTTGTCCATATCTCTCTTCAATTATGGTGCCCAAAATTGAACACAATATTCCAGGTGTAGTGTAACCAAGGCAGTACTCACATAGAGTTACACAGGAGAGAGAAAGGTGGATTCTTTCTCTCTCTCTCTCTATGTGTGTATGTATGTATATATGTATGTATGTATGTATGTATGTATATATATTGTTGTTGATCATTCGTTCAGTCGTCTCCAAGTCTTCGTGACCTCATGGACCAGCCCACGCCAGAGCTCCCTGTCGGCCGTCACCACCCCCAGGGTCTCCTTCAAGGTCAGTCCAGTCACTTCAAGGATGCCACCCATCCATCTTGCCCTTGGTCGGCTCCTCTTCCTTTTGCCTTCCACTTTCCCCAGCATAATTGTCTTCTCACCCTAACCCTATATATATATATATATATATATATATATATATATATATATATATGGAGTCACCTCACATAGTTATGATTCATCCATGACCACCCTCTCTTATGTATTGCATCATGACATTCACGGTCATTACCCAGGTGCTATCAATATATCACATGTTCAACAAACAATATTTTTATGTGATTAGAAATGCTGTGCTATTACTATTTAACATGCACTGCTTCAGATAGCAAGGTAGAACCAGTCTATATTTGTTTGGGATTTGGGTGGGATGGGTATTTACTTATGTTGTTGTATGGCATTGAATGTTTACTGATTTTGTTGTTCACCGCCCTGAGATAGGAAGGTATATAAATAAAGTAGATAGATAGATAGATAGATAGATAGATTCAGGATCTTTTCTTATGGTGTTTTATTCTCAGCAGCCCCTGCAGCCCGTTGTGCGTGCATGCACAAATGTGTCCATAAGCATGCATAAGGCACCCATGAGGAGGGAGAAAGGAGACTAGGTTCTTGTGGGTTTTTTCGGGCTATAGGGCCATGTTCTAGAGGCATTTCTCCAGACGTTTCTCCTGCATCTATGGCAAGCATCCTCAGAGGTAGTGAGGTCTGTTGGAATTAGGACAATGGGTTTATATATCTGTGGAATGGCTGGGGTGGGGCAAAGAGCTCTTCTCTGCTGGAGCTAGGTGTGAATGTTTCAGCTGATCACCTTCATTAGCATTTGAAGGCCTGCCTGAGCCTGGGAAAATCTGTTGCTGGGAGGTGTTAAGATGTGCCTGGTTGTTTCCTCTCTGTTGTTTTGCTGTTGTAATTTTAGAGTTTTTTAATACTGGTAGCCAGATGTCGTTCATTTTCATAGTTTTCTCCTTTCTGTTGACATTGTCCACCTGCTTCTTGTGGATTTCAATGGCTTCTCTGTGTAGCCTGACATGGTGGTTGTTGGTGTGGTCCAGCATTTCTGTGTTCTCAAATAATCTGCTGTGTCCAGGTTGGTTCCTCAGGTGCTCTGCTATGGCTGACTTCTCTGGTTGGAGTAGTCTGCAGTGCCTTTCATGTTCCTTGATGTGTGTCTGGGCAAAGCTGCGTTTGGTGGTCCCTATTGTCCTATTTCCAACAGACCTCACTACCTCTGAGGATGCTTGCCATAGATGCAGGCGAAACGTCAGGAGAAATGCTTCTCGAATATGGCTCTATAGCCCGAAAACACCCACAAGAACCTAGTGATTCCAGCCATGAAAGCCTTCGACAATAGAAAGGAGACTTCTTGCAAGCCCACAGACTGCGGTGCGTCCTGCTGCTGAAACATGCATGAGAAGAGCTGCCGAGGAAAGAGGAAAGCAGCCTATTTTGCAAGATGCAAGGAGTGTGCCTGGGCTGTTGATGCGGTTCCCTTGACAAGAAAGGACGAAGCCAATGAAAGCAGGGGCGGCTGGGTGATGGGTGCTGTCATTAGGCATGCAGGCAGGCGGCCTGAGCCTGTGCGCGTGTTGATCCAGGCCACTTCACACCTGTCAGAACGGGCGGTGTGAGCGGCAAAGGGCCTGGAAAGAGCCGCTCTGACCGCCTGGTGACAAACGAGGCCCATTTGGTGGAAATCTCCCCAGCGGTGCTTTGACCCTTCTGCAAGAGGGAGCGTCACCGAGTCAAGAAGGCACTAATGGGGCTCCAAAGGGCCCTCCTGGGATGACAGGAAACAAAGTGTTGGGAATCAAGAGCTGTTAGGCTCAAAAATGACCCTCTCTGGAGGTGATTCCACCAGAAATATAGCAGAGTGCAGGGTGCACAGTACATGAGCAGCAGAAACTTACATGTAGTGAGCAAGGATTGACTTCCATTCAGCAGGATGGAACAGGATTGCAGAGCCACAACTCATAGGATCAAAATAATATGTTGATTAAAGATAGGAAAGGTTCTTGGAGCTAACTAGCTTCACTGAGCTATCATCTAAGGTAAAAGAAAAGGAAAAATAATAAAAGTAACTATTAGGCCTGAGTAACAACGGAAAAATTTGTTTCTAAAATCGATTTGTATTTGGGTTTGTTTTTTTTTGTTTCGATATTTAAAATAATTACAAAATTTTCCTTTTAAAAAGTTCGATATTTACGAAATTTCGTAAATGGTAAAGAATTAACGAATCGATTTCCGAAACAATAACGAATCGATTCGTTAATGGCGGACGCGACCGCGAAATACGCTAAAAAACCTCCAAAACCTTCTGAAGCTTCCCTCTCCCTCTGTTCTTGACTGTTGGTGCGATATTATAATTTTTTTTCACTAATTAAACCATAAAACTGGCCCAGACATGCGGAAATAATAACGAAACGACCTCAAAACGATAACGAAACGAATACAATATCAAAATACAAAGCATTTACGAAACGTTTTTGAAAATTCGTTTTTTTTTAATAATTGCTCCAGAATGGTTCGTTATCGTTTTGTAATTGAAAAAATTAATGAATTATTAACGAATTACGAATTAACGAAACGAAACCGCCCAGCCCTAGTAACTATATCTACTACATCTTTGCGTTAGACAATGGCTAGATGCTTCCTCACTCTATGGAGGACAAAAGGAAGAGAGCCTGAAAATGGAGACAGGCCACATGGCCCAGGCCAGGGCAATAAAAATACCTTTAAAAGAGGAAGTTACGTTTTCCCTATAGGATTACATTCCTAGGTATTCAAATGGGGAGGAGATAGTACCATGCAAAGGGCAATTCCCCCTTCTTAACCCCTTCTTAACCAACTTAACTACAGGAAATTGGGAGGAATCCCTAAGTCTATCTAGTCTATCTACTCATTGAGGGCTGGAGACTTGTGCAGTCAGGGATGAAACCCAACACAAAGTCAGCCACGACTGCCTTGTTTTGCATGGAGAAAGCGGCACTTCCCAAAGGCAAGCCACCGAAAGAGCAACGCAAAATCAGAATCCCAAAGGTGGTTCACAAATGGAACTCTGATTCTAATGAAATCGAGCATGCCCATCCCACTAACAAGGGATGGTGACTTATAGTTCTGCAAAGGACAAAGGTACCAGACTGCACAATAGGGGTTAAGTCTTGGTCAATTTGCCAAGGCCTTAACAACAATAAGGACCCCATGAAACTTTGGGAATAGCTAGACCTTGGGTTTCTGCCTCTCTCGAGAGCTGTAGTTTTCCAAGGACCATGGGACCGGCTTCCATCCCAGCACTGCAGGGCTTTGCGTCTCGGCCCAGTGGAACTCCATAGACTCCCTTTGTCTGGCTTTTTGAATTCTGCTACATTCCTGGACTTCACTCTCTTCAAGGACTCGCTCTCTACCCACGAACTTTCTTCAAGACAACTTATGAATTCGTGCTGTGTCCTGATATCGTCTGCTTTTTATAATTGGTATTATTAATTTCTCTCTGGGGTCCTGGATGGGAAGATACCTGTATATGATTTCCCTGTGTATAATTTCTATATGATTTTTATGTTTCCTTGTATTCCTGACCCTTTGCCCCTTCTCCCTCCAAAGAAATATGTAAGGGAACCTCCTGGCCTTCAGAAACAAAAGCCATTAGCGGTTACCGAAACCTCCCGCCAAAGACACACTTGCATGGATAAAAGAAGGAAATTCTTATCTCTAGCATCGGAAGATGGCCCACTAGAGTAAAGAATTGTTTGACAAAAGTTTCTGTAAGATAAGGGGAGATCTTCCCCTCTGCTTTTGTTTACTTAGCATTAACCTCAGGCTGCCATCATTGTTCTCCTGTCTCACAGCCAGGAAGGATCAGGATATTTTTATTCACAACACTCATGAACACAACAGATCGGCTCTGTTGAGCTTTTTGTCTCAGGCCACATGGCATTTCCTTTGTTTAAAGACTCCTTCCCCAGATTCCTTTGTGCTCCCTCATCCCGTGTCCCTCTCTCCTGATTCGCTGTTGCCACCAGGTGGCAGAGGTCTCCCCATTGGATCCTTCGGAGCACTGGAGCTTCCTGATTGGTCCAGAGGCACCGGGGGCAGGAGGGCCGCCTCCCAGCTGTTCGCCCATCTCCCAATCATGGCGGGGAACAACAGGGAAGCCGGGGCGGGGAGTTTGAACTCTGCAACTTTGAATTTGCTATAAATATGACTGTACTGGTGTACTCCCCTCATGCTTAGCTTTGGCAAATTATTGCACCTCTGCATCCGTTTCAGCTGAATCGCATTAAACCTTGATGGCCTTTCTTCAACTTGGTGAGAGTTTTCATTGGGAAATCAGGGAAAAATATGGGATGCTTCTCTGTCTCGCCAGGGAAAAAGAACTCTTTGATGAGTCTAAATGCTCTTTGTTTACATGTTAACTATAAATCCCAGCAACGACAACTCCCAAATGAAGAAAATCAACCCACCCACCCCCCCCCCCCAACACCACCAGTATACAAATTTGGGGATACTGGGTATTTGCGCCAAATTTGGTCCAGTGAATGAAAATACATCCTGCAGATCATTATTTACATGGCAATTCATAATGTGAGGGTTATGACTGGGGGTCACCACAACATGAGGAACTGTGTTAAGGGGTTGTGGCATTTGGTGTAGACCCAACCTTATTTTGAATCTCAGAAGCCCACAGATCGAAGGAGATGGTTTGGGGCCTCCTTTTGGGGTGAAGGAATGAGAAGTCCTGGAATCCTAGAGTTGGAAGAGACTCCAAGGACCACCTAGTCCAGCCCCATTTGGCCAAACAGGAAGATACAACCCAAGCAATCCTGACAGATGGCTATCCAGTCTCTGTTGGAAGGAGACTCCACTGGACTCAGAGTTGGCCATGGTAAACAATGTGGGGTCGCCTAAGGACACGGGCCAGGTTCATTCGTGGTTCCACTTGAGGTTCGTTGCAGGAAACCTGGGCTTCCTGAGAGGGAGCTTCTGGGTCTCGGCCCCCCACCCGCAAACCCCAGAACCGGATCATTACCAAGGAGACAACGATGTTCGAGGCCAGGAAAGCAACGATTTGCCCTAATGAGCTGGGCTAACTGTCAGCTATTTTGTAAGCATTAGCGTATAATAAGGAGAAATAACTGCATTAGCCCGGCATTGGCGTTGCAATCTGTCATAGAACAAGGGAAGTATTGGCACATTGTTATGTTTCAGGCAACGCTACTAATCAATGCCCCTTTAGCAAGAAGGGAAGGGGAGAGAAATCCAATGTGCCCAGAGGCTGTCTGCCAGCAAAAGCTCTTTCTCCTGGCTCGGGAAAGCGGACAGAGATGGAGCCGGAGCAAAGGGACACGGGCAGCAAACGGCCAGTCGATTGATGGACTCCGGCTGACAAAGTGCCGGTAGAAGGTGGGATCCCTCGCGAAATTTCGTCCCAAAGGAATCCTAGAATCACAGAGTTGGAAGAGACCTCCTGGGTCATCATCCAGTCCAACTCCATTCTGCCAAGAAACAGGAATATTGCATTCAAATCACCCCTGACAGATGGCCATCCAGACTTTGTTTCAAAGCTTCCAAAGAAGGAGCCTCCACCACACGCCGGGGCAGAGAGTTCCACCGCTGAATGGCTCTCACAGTCAGGAAGTTCTTCCTCATGTTCAGATGGAATCTCCTTTCTTGTAGTTTGAAGCCATTGTTCCCTTGCGTCCTAGTCTCCAAGGAAGCAGAAAACAAGCTTGCTCCCTCCTCCTCCCTGTGGCTTCCTCTCACCTATTTATACATGGCTATCATATCTCCTCTCAGCGTTCTCATCTTCAGGCTAAATATGCCCAGCTCTTTAAGCCACTCCTCATAGGGCTTGTTCTCCAGACCCTTGATAATTTGAGTCGCCCTCCACTGGACACATTACAACTTAGAGTCAATATCTCTCTTGAGTTGTGGTGCCCAGAATTGGACACAATATTCCAGGTGTGGTCTAACCAAAGCGGAAGAGAGCATGGGGAGCAGGACTTCCCTAGATCTAGGCACTAGGCTCCTCTTGATGCCTGAGGCCAAAATCCCATTGGCCTTTTTTTGCCAGCACATCACATTCCTGGCTCATGTTCCCCTTCCTCCCCATGAGGACTCCAAGATCTTTTCCACACGTCCTGCTCTCGATTAGGGCTGTCCAAACACGGAAAAAATTTGTTTCTAAACTCGATTCGTTTTTAGGGGGTTTTTTGCGTTTTGTTATTTAAAAGAATTCCAAAATTTTCCTTAAAAAAAGTTCGATATTTACGAAATTTCAGAAATCATAAAACAATTATGAAACAATTACGAATCGATTACGAATCAATTCGTTAATGGCGGCCGCGATCGCGCAATACACTAAAAAAACTTCTGAAGCTTCCCTCTCCCTCTGTTGTTGACTGTTGGTGTGATAATTATATTTCTTTTCACTGAGAAAACAAACAGCAACACTAAAACTTGCACCAGACATGCGGAAATAATAACGAAACATTTATGAATCAATAACGAATCAATAACGAAACAATTCCGAAATGAATTGGAAAAATTCGTTTCGTTTTTTAGTTGCTCCTGAATGGTTCAATATCGCTTCGTTATCAAAAAAAATAACGAATTTTTAACGAATTACGAAATTACGAAACGAACCTGCCCAGCCCTACTCTCGATCCATGCATTGTCCCCCATTCTGTATCTTTGCATTTCATTTTTCCTGCCTAAGTGGAGTATCTTGCATTTGTCCCTGTTGAACTTCATTGTGTTAGTTTTGGCCCATCATCTCTCTAATCTGTCAAGATCCCTTTGAATCCTGCTCCTGTCCTCTGGAGTGTTGGCTCTTCCTCCTCATTTGGTGTCGTCTGCACACTTGATGATCCTGCCTTCTCGCCCTTCATCTAAGTCATGAATGAAGATCCTGAGCAGGACCGGGCCCAGGACGGAACCCTGCGGCTGGCACTCCACTCGTTCAGGAAGGCCTTCTTTGACAAGGCCCCCCATGACCTTCTGGCAAGGAAACTAGTCCAAGGTGGGCTAGGCAAAACTACAGTGAGGTGGATCTGGAATTGGTTAAATGGACAAGCCCATCTTTCAATCTCTTTTCCTGCCCACCAACATTCTGTTTTCTGTTCTTGAGTTCGGAGTAGAGCAACTGTTTCAGGAGACAGTGGTCGGGCGTCCGAACAACGTGGCTGGTCCAGTGGAGTTGATGGTGGAGGACCATCCCTTTAATGCTGGTGGTCTTTGCTTCTTCCAGCATGCTGAAGTTTGTCCACTTGTCTTCCCAAGAGATTTGCAGGATTTTCCGGAGGCAGCGCTGATGGAATCATTCCAGGAGTTGCATGTGACGTCTGTAGATAGTCCACGTTTCGCAGGCATAGAGCAGGCTTGGGAGGGGAATGGCTCTATAAACACCTTGGTATCCCTATGGATGTCCCAGTCCTCAAACACTCTGTGCTTCATTCAGAAAAATGCTGCACTTGCAGAGCTCAGGCAATGTTGAATTCCGGTGTCAATGTTGACAATAAGCCCTCAATTAATAGAACACTTTTTTCTGTGCAGAAAAGACTTTTTCTGTGCAGAAAATACTTTTTTTGTGCAGAAAAACTTTTTCTGCATAGAAATATTTTCTGTGTAAAAATGTATTCGTTTCTGCACAAAAAATGTTTTTTCTATGCTGTTCTCTGTGCAAAGAAAGCACCCCTTCCAAAGGTTTTGCACAGTATGACTCCAAAATTGCAAAAAAAAATTCATCAGTCCAAGATTTTCGTCTTTGTGATTCTCAAGTTGCATGACCATTTCCCCCCTATTCCCCACTATTCCTTCCATTCCTATTTAAGTGGCAATCCAACTGTTTTCTTCTCTGTATCTTAAAAATATCTATATTAAACATGGCAATCTATTGGGAAGGTGCATTGTGGCCCCTTTAGGCTTCAGGGCAATTGGCCGTCTTTCTTTGGCCATAGAAAGGCAAGTAATGCATGGGGATTCTGGGGGTGTCAAGGGCCACGAAATAATATCTTTCTGGGCTCCGTTTTTTTTGTCGTGTCAGGAGCGACTTGAGAAACTGCAAGTCGCTTCTGGTGTGAGAGAATTGGCATCTGCAAAGATGTTGCCCAGGGGATGCCTGGATGTTTTGATGTTTTACCACCCTTGTGGGAGGCTTCTCTCATGTCCCTGCATGGAGAGCTGGAGCTGACAGAGGGAGCTCACCCATGCTCTCCCCCGATTTGAACCTGCGACCTGTCGGTCTTCAGTCCTGCTGGCACAAGGGTTTAACCCATTACACCACTGAGGGTCCAATAAGACCCCCAAGAACCAACACTGCTCATTTTGGTTGCATAGCATCCATAAGATGCTACTAAACGGTTTGGGACCCGCCTACCTGCGTGACCGCATTTCCGTATATGAACCCACACGATTTCTACATTCATCTGGGGCCCTGCTCACGATCCCTCCTGCATCGCAGGTGCGATTGGTGGGGACAAGGGACAGGGCCTTCTCGGTGGTGGCCCCACGACTCTGGAACTCCCTCCCCAAGGACATCGGGCAAGCCCCAACATTGGCAGTCTTCAGAAGGAGCTTGAAAACGTGGTTGTTCCAGTGTGCCTTCCCAGAATAAGGAATCCCAAGCAACAGGTCTCAAATGCACTTTATGAGAGATTTAGAACTGTCTGCACGCCCACCGAACCCTAAAACATCCATCCCATTTCTCTTGAACATGCCCAGCATTTTAAAATTTTAATCCTTGCATTTGGCCCCACCACAGGTTTTAAATGCGTCGTGATATTATTGTTATTGTTTTGCTTTGTTATGAGTTATTTATTGTTGTATTGTTGTTGTTGTGTTTTATTGTTGTTGTATTTGGGCTCGGCCTCTTGTAAGCCGCACCGAGTCCTGCGGGAGATGGTAGCGGGGTATAAATAAAGGTTAATTATTACCATTATTATTATTATTATTATTATTATTATTATTATTATTATTAGAGACCCTTCTGCCCCAAAGCTTGACCACAGACCTGGAAACGAATCCATGCCCCGAACCCCAATGGTCCCATTCTGCTTTGGTTCCTTCCTCCTTCAATGCAGTTTCCCTTCCAACTCCCTTGAGCATGAAGACCTATTAATGAAGGACCTGCCCTCCCCAGAACCACACACACACTTCTCCCCCCTTCCTTCCTTCCTTCCTTTGGAGCCAGACAAGCTCTCCTATTGTGCCGACACAGAGAAGGAGAATTGCCTTTTTCCTGAGTTTCATTAGTGTCGTTGTCGAACCGACAGGTTTGCAATATGGGATGACAAAAGTGTTCTTCTCCAGGGGTTGCGAACCCTGGGCAGAAAACAAACAGAACAACACGCGACAAAGAGGCCGGAGCACAGCAGCCGGTGTTGGCCCAGCGGGATCCGAGCTGAGCTCACGCCGAGACAAGGCCATTCGCAGCAAAGATTGAAGAAAGGGGCCTGCGGCACCCACGATGGAGGCGTCTGCACCGCTTGTGGAGCTCCCCAACTGCGCTGGCTCTGTGGCCAGAGGGAATCATCAGTAGCCTTCCACGTCAAGGGGGCTCCTGGACACCACGTTCCAACATCCTCCCAAGCAATAAGCCAAAGGGAATGCTGAGGCCATATAATGCAGTGAAGACCCATTCAATGCAGTTTAACCTCACTGAACTGCACTCACGCTGGATTATATGGCAGTGCAGACCCATCCTCAACTAAAACCAAATCTACTGCCATATAATGCAGTGTAGACTCATTCAATGAAGTTTAACCTCATCACACTGCATTATATGGCAGTGCAGACCCATCATCAATTAAGTCTGGATCTACACTGCCATATCATGCAGTGTAGACCCATTCAATGCAGTTTAACCTCACTGAACTGCACTCATGCTGGATTATATGGCAGTGCAGACCCATTCTCAACTGAGTCTGGATCTACATGACCATATAAAGCAGTATATACTCATTCAATGCAGTTTAACCTCACTGAACTGCACTCAAGCTGCATTATATGGCAGTGCAGACCCATCCTTAACTAAGTCTGGATCTACACTGCCATATAATGCAGTATAGACCCATTCAATGCAGTTGACCTGCACTGAACTGCACTCACATTGCATTATATGGCAGTGCAGACCCATCCTCAACTAAGTCTGGATCTACACTGCCATATAATGCAGTATAGACCCATTCAATGCAGTTTAACCTCACTGAATTGCATGCACACGGCATTATATGGCAATGCAGACCCATCCTAAACTAAGTCCAGATCTACACTGCCATATAATGCAGTATAGACCCATTCAATGCAGTTGATCTGCACTGAACTGCACTCACATTGCATTATATGGCAGTGTAGACCCATCCTCAACTAATTCTGGATCTACACTGCCATATAATGCAGTATAGATCAATTCAATGCAGTTTAACCTCACTGAATTGCATGCACATATGGCAGCGCAGACCCATCCTCAACTAAGTCTGGATCTACACTGCCATATAATGCAGTATACACCCATTCAATGCAATTTAACCTCACTGAATTGCACCCACACTGCATTATATGGCAGTACAGACTCATCCTCAACTAAGTCTGGATCTACATGGCCATATAATGTAGTGTAGACCCATTCAATGCAGTTGACCTGAACTGAACTGCACACACACTGCATTACATGGCAGTGCAGACCCATCCTTAACTATATCCGGATCCACACTGCCATAAAATGCAGTGTAGATCCATTCAATGCAGTTTAACCTCACTGAATTGCATGCACACTGCATTATATGGCAGCGCAGACCCATTCTCAACTAAGGCCAGATCTACACTGTTATATCATGCAGTATAGACCCATTCAATGCAGTTTAACCACACTGAACTGCATTATATGAGCCGACACTGACCAAACCACATTACATGGCAGTGTAGACCCATTCTCAGCTAAGGCCCTATCTACCTTGTCCATTTAATGCACATCTAACTGCATTATATGGTCAGTGAGAACTCATGTTATTCAGTGTAACTGCAATGAAGTGCATCATATAAGTCTACACTGAGCATGTAGGCAGTGTATATAACCATATGAGTCCGTATGTCTGTATGTATTGAAGTCTACACTGAGGTTGCAGTTCAAACTGCAACTTGAAGGAATTCCTCCGTGAAGCTGGAGAAGAAAGGCAGTTGGAGGTCAAGCGCTCTCTGAAGCCCCGACCCCAAATGACCCCCTTTCTCCCCATTTCAGTCCCTATTGTGACTGCTTTCTTGCACAGCGATGAGTCCCACTGAGAAGCGGAAACCCTCTCCGTCTCGGTTGCCAATGCGCGGTGCCACAACATTGATGTATGGCCTGGGAAGAGATGGCGGCGGGTTTCCGGTGTGGCCGAATCCATGAGGCGCAAAGGCATTGATCTATCTTCCTGGCTGGGAGAATATAGTTTAATGAACCCCTGCTAACACATCATTTTTATTCTACCCAACCTTGCTAATATATCTAACGATCCGCCATCCGTAATCGTGCGGGAGTTCCTGCCCGTCCTTCCTTCCTTCGCCAAGGCGGTTATTAGGATCCAACACAGATTAGCATCTTCGTTATTGTTTGTAATAATGGGGCCGTTTTGGCAACTTTGCCCTTGATAAGAACTACCAAATTCCCACGTATCTCGAAACAACAGCTGAGCGCTATAACGATCCCCGCAAACAGGTGCCCGGCGCTGGGAGATCTGGACCGCGTCCCATCCCATTGGCATGCGGGGAAGGCACATCACTTAGCAATGTAGATTATGCTGATTCTCGCCGCCGTCTTCTGTAGCCTTCCATCTGGCGGTGCTCAAAACCCGATAATAATTACGGTGGAGGGGGCTTCTCCCCTCTTTCCATAACTCATATCCCTTCCCTAGAATGGTTGTGCCCAGGCAAGCCAATATTCTGACATACGGATGATACATCATCTCCATCCTTGGAGACCCTTCCCACATTGGGTCTCCAGGGTAGACCCCTCGATTAGGGCTTCTCAAACAGTCTGATATGGCACACATCCCTTCCCAGGCACACACACAACCGGTTAGTTACTATTTCCTTTAGGTTTTTTAGGAAGTCTGACTTGGCCACGGTAGTCCACGCTCTGGTTACATCCCGTATTGATTACTGCAGCGCGCTCTACGTGGGGTTGCCCTTGAAGACTGCCTGGAAGCTTCAGATGGTCCAGCGCTCGGCAGCCAGGTTGCTAACGGGAGCGGCACTCAGGGAGCATACCACTCCTCTGTTGAGCCAGCTCCACTGGCTGCCAATCCGCTACCGGGCACAATTCAAGGTGCTGGCTTTAGCCTATAAAGCCCTAAATGGTTCTGGCCCTGCTTACCTCTCCGAACGCATCTCCACCTATGAACCGACAAGGACATTAAGATCGTCTGGGGAGGCCCTGCCCTCGGTCCCGCCTGCGTCACAGGCGCGTCTGGCGGGGACGAGAGACAGGGCCTTCTCAGTGGTGGCCCCTCGGCTGTGGAATGCCTTGCCGGTAGACATCAGACAGGCACCTTCGTTGCTGGCGTTTTGGAGACTTGGCTTTATGAACAAGCGTTTGGTTAAACAGTGCAACTGAACATAGGAAGACGGTAAATGGAACATAGGAATGGCACAAGGATTATGAGAACGGATCTGATTTCACTGAGGCGTTATGTTTGTTTTTGTTAATTATTGTTGATTGATGTTGTTGATTTTGTTGTTGCATTTGTTGCGTTTTTAACTGCACTGACATTGTTGTGATAACTTGTACCTTGTAAACCGCATTGAGTCGCCTGTTTGGGCTGAAAAATGCGGTATAGAAATAAAGCAAATAAATAAATAATAAATAAATAGCAACAGACAGGTTGGCCATCTTTCTGGTGGGCTTGGATTGATTACTGCAATGCACTCTACATGGGTTTGCCTTTGAAGACTGTTCGGAAATTTCAATTAGTCCAGCAGGAGGCAGCCAGACTACTCACCGGAGCATCATACAGGGAGCATACCACCCCTCTGTTATGTCAGCTCCACTGGCTGCCGACCCCATTCCGAGCACAATTCAAAGTGCTGGTTTTGACCTACAAAACCCTATACAGTTCTGGCCCAGGGTACCTGTCCAAACGCATCTCCTTCTACGTCCCGCCTCGGAGTTTAAGATCTTCTGGGGGGGCCCTGCTCTCGGCCCCACCTCTATCACAAGTGAGGTTGGTGGGGACAAAGAGCAGGGCCGTCTTGGTGGTGGCCCCTCACCTGTGGAACTCACTCCCTGGGGAAATTAGGTCATCGACTTCCCTCCTCTCCTTTAGAAGGAAATTAAAAACATGGATTTGGGACCAGGCCTTTGGGTAATCTGGCAGATAGACAAAGGACAAGCGACGACTAGAATTGATGGATTGGACAATGTGGAATTGAGCTTACGGACTCTGAGCTGGTAAACGTTGAGCACTAGATTGGTTTTAGGGACTGTGATGCATAATGGATTGTTTTAATTACTGTTTATATATGTTTTATTTTTTACCTTGTTGTTGTGCTGGCATCGAATTGTGCCTTTTTGTAAGCCGCCCTGAGTCCCCCCTCGGGGGTTGAGAAGGGTGGGGTAGAATTGCGAGAAATAATAATAATAATAATAATAATAATAATAATAATAATAATAATAATTAATGTGTCCCTGCATAGCAAAGCTTGGGCATCCCTTGGGGTCTCTCCCAACTTGATGATTCTAGGGATCTGCTGCATTCGCTGTTCTCCAATCCGTGAAGGTCACTTTGGATTCTGATCTTCTCCTCTGAGGTATCAGCGGTCCCTCCCAATTTTGTGCAAATTCGATAGTCTTGAAAAAGACAGTCCAGCGTCAAACAAAAACCTCCCAAAATAACCAGATTCCGGCACCGACCTCCTTCTGTTGTCCCTTCCCTGCTGAGCAGAGACCTCAATGACCCCAAGAGATGAGGAAAAGGCGCGCTTCCTTTTGAACCTCCCTGTGTCGCAGAGGCCTCCCTCGGAGAGCACAACGTCTCCCAGAACTTCAGAGAGTTCGTTTTAGTTTACTTTTCCCTCAAAACAGGGAAGGGGGAGGGGGAGAGAGAGAGAAATCACATGTGCCCAGACCTTCATGTAAGAGAGATTGTCCTACCAAGTCGGTTGTGCTATGATCCCTCGTTGCCGCTTATCTCCCATATATATACATCGCCCCACTTTCCACCCACTCTCAGAAATAAGGGATCCTCCTTACTTCAACCTCTGTCCTGTTTGAACACATGTCACCCCCCCAGTTCCAAAGTGGAAGCACTTCTCCAAAGGGCAGTCACCTTGGGCCATGAGGCATCCCATAGGATGGCACCAAGAGTGGACAGTCTGTCAGTTTCTCCTTTCCCCCATATTTCTATTACTTAACCATTGCAAATGTGTGGTGGGATACTTGGCTCAATGGGTGACCATGCCCTCTAATGTTCGTCTCAATGATTAGTCAGTTGAGGGTGAGGGTGATTAGTCACAACCTCAACTGATTGGCTCAATGGTTGGCCATGTCCTCCAATGTTGGCCTCAATGATTAGTCACAACCTTCAATGGTTGGCTCAATGTTTGTCTCAATGATCGGCCATGTCCCCCAGTGTTTGATTCAATGATTGATCACAATCTTCAATGGTTGGCTCAATGGTTGGCTCAATGGTTGACCATGACTTCTAATGTTTGTCTCAATGATTGACCATGACCTTCAATGATTTTCTCAATTATTAGTCACAACCTTCAATGGTTGGCTCAATGGTTGGCCACGTCCTCCAATGTTTGCCTCAATGATTGGTCATGATCTTCAATGCTTGGTTCAATTATTAATCACAACCTTCAATGGTTGGCTCAATGTTTGTCTCAATGATTGGACATGTCCTCCAGTGTTTGACTCAATGATTAGTCGCAACCTTCAATGGTTGGCTCAATGTTTGTCTCAATTATTGAACATATCCCCCTGTGTTTGACTCAATGTTTAGTCACAACCTTCAGTGGTTGGCCATGACCTCTAATGTTTGTCTCAATGATCGGCCATGTCCCCCAGTGTTTGATTCAATGATTGATCACAATCTTTAATGGTTGTCTCAATGATTGACCATGACCTTCAATGATTTTCTCAATTATTAGTCACAACCTTCAATGGTTGGCTCAATGATCAGCCATGTCCCTCCATGTTTGATTCAATGATTAATCATAACCTTCAATGGTTGGCTCAATGTTTGTCTCAATTATTGAACATGTCCCCCTGTGTTTGACTCAATGTTTAGTCACAACCTTCAGTGGTTGGCCATGATCTCTAATGTTTGTCTCAATGGTTGGTCATGTCCTCCATTTTTTGCCCCAATGAATAGTCACAACCTTCAATGGTTGGCTCAATGGTTGGCCACGTCTTCCAATGTTTGCCTCAATGACTGGTCAACTTTCAATTATTAACTCAAAGGCTGGGAATACTCTCCAATGTTTGTTTCAATTATTGGCCATGACCTTAAATGTTTGGCTCAGTGATTAGACACAACCTTCAATGGTTGGCTCAATATTTGGCCATGTCCTCCAATGTTTGCCTCAATGATTAGTCACGTCCTCCAGAAACTAGATCAAAATGGAGCAACAGATTCAAACATCAGGAAAAGAGATTCCACCTGAATATCAGAAAGAAATCCCGAATGGCCATGCTCTTTGAGAGTGTGATCTGATGTTGCTTGGGAGTTTGGAGGGGTCTCCTCTTGAGGAGGGGTTAGGGCTTTGGCTGTGTCCTCTTGCATGGCAGAAGGGGGTTGGACTGGATGATCTTTAGGTATCTCTTCTATAATTCTACGTGAGGGCCTCCTTGCCCTGATCTTCTGGACTTCTCTCCACGGAGAGACTGAGCAGACTATTATTAAAAATACACTTAAATGCTAATGCGACGCCTCGGAATGAGATGTCAGACATAAGAGAGAGGACGGGAGACGCTGTCTCTACAGAAGGATGTGACCTCGGTAATCTAATTTGCTTTAAATTTCAAATGATGCTTCGTTGCCTTATTAGAAGGCGCCGTGCTGCTGGCAGGCCGAGGTGACCGTTCCTTGTCCTCCCGGTTGCCATAAATCCGACTTGATTCCCAATCCGTCACAGTAGGGTGCGGAGGGCAGGAGTTTGATGGAGAAGGGACGGGGAAAAGGGGGGCAGCGGGATGTGTTTCATCTCAGCTCCAGGGATCCGCTGGGTTCTTACAAACCCATCCAAAATGCTCCGTCTCATTCCAACCAGCCTGAGGGCATCAGGAACCCTCCTTTCTCTTTCTCTTATCATTATCTTTTATTAGTGGTAGCCAATGGTGCTCCCGACAGGACACAGAGCGTCTTCTGTGTTTACGGCACGGAACTGGACTTCTCTCCCAACCAGCAACCAAACAACTGGACGCTGAGTTTTCCCGGTGTTTTCCTTCTTTCTTTTCTTAAGACGACAAAACCAGGTAATGGGCAAAGATGGGCATGATGCGAGCATGAAGAGAGGACCGATAACGCTCGTAGCATAGTGCAAATATGGCATCGTCCAAGTAGTCGTGTTAAACTACCACTCTGGAAAACAGGTTCCACATCCTGAGCAAAGCCATGGAACGGACACCCAATGGGTATTTATTTTATTTATCGTGTCAGGAGCAAACCAAACAGTTGTATTGCATTTTTAAACAAACAAACAAACAAACAAAACACAAAGTTTGCAAGCTTGGTAGTTGATGAAATGTCCTTTGACCAGTATCTGGCCACTTGGAATGCCTCTGGTGTTGCCGCAAGAAGGTCCTCCATTGTGCTCAGGTTGCATTGCAGCAGGTGGTCTGTGGTTTGCTCTTCTCCGCACTCGCATGTCGTGGATTCCACTTTGTGGCCTCATTTCTTAAGGTTGGCTCTGCATCTCATGGTGCCCGAGCGCAGTCTGTTCAATGCCTTCCAAGTCGCCCAGTCTTCTGTGTGCCCAGGAGGGAGTCCCTCATTGGATATCAGCCATTGATTGAGGCACTGGGTTTGAGCCTGCCAATTTTGGACTTTTGCTTGCTGAGGTGTTCCAGTGACTGTCTCTGTAGGTCTTAGAAAACTATGTCTAGATTTAAGTTGTTGACGTGCTGGCTGATACCCAAACAGGAGATGAGCTGGAGATGCCTCTGCCTTGGTCCTTTCACTATTGGCTGCTACTTCCCGGCGGATGCCAGGTGGTGCAATACCGGCTAAACAGTGTAATTTCTCCAGTGGTGGAGGGCGCAGACAACCCGTGATAATGCAGCATATCACCCAATGGATGAGCTTGGTGGAGTCACACTCTCTCAGCCTCAGAGGGCATCCACATGAAAACCCTTCAGAACAAATCTTGCCAAGGAAAGCTCATGATCGGTCCAATTTAGAACTGTCACAAGTCAGAAACAAGTTGGGGTCCATCTTTGGCGTAGCATGTAAGCACTTTGACACTGCTTTAATTGTTATGGCTCTGTCCTATTGCATCCTGGGATTTGTAGTTTTGAGACCTGCATGCTTTGGCAGAGAAGACTCGAGATTTCACATGACTCCAAGTCCCAGGATTGTGAGCTGTTAATGCAGGGTCAAACTGACTTATTCTACAATGGAGACGCACTCTAAATGCTCTTCCGCTTTTGCATGTTGCCAGTGTTTGTGCTGGACCTTTGTTTGTGGTCGTTGACCTCCTCTTCCTCTTCCTCCTCCTCTTCCTTGCTGCAGCTCCTTAACAAATTGCAAAACACACATGCATGTTTCACTTTCTGGCGTCAGATGCAAATAACGGAGCAAGAGAAGAGAAAGGTGCAACCCACAGAGGGTTTGGGGATGCAAAGGAGGAAGAGCGGCATTCGGGGATGGAGTTGCCCCTGCAAACTACGTTTTTATCTCACCCTTTATCTCACCTTGCAAACTGATTAATGCAGTTTGACACCGCTTTGACTGCTATGGTTCCATGCTATGCACCCCTGGGAGTTGTAGTTTGGTGAGGCACCAGCAGCCTTTGGCAGAGAAGGCGAAATCATCATCATCATCATCATCATCATCATCATCATCATCTGTATATATGAAAGTCAAAGTCTGACTGTAGATTTGTCTGTGATATCAGAGAGGGTCACTTCACCTAGGAGCAGCCAATGCACTGACATCATAGATCACCATGTCACCTAGCAACAGCCAACCCTACACCTAGCAACCAATGCAGTGACATCACCGAGGGCCACTTCACCTAGCAATAGTAAATCCTTTACCCAGCAACAGCCAATCTAGCAACCTAGCAACCAATGCAATGACATCACAGAGGGCCACTTCACCTAGCAACAGTCAATTCCTTGCCCAGCAACAGCCAATCCTATAACTAGCAACAAATGCAGTGACACTTCACCTAGCAACAGTCAATTCCTTGCCCAGCAACAGCCAATCCTACACCTAGCAACCAATGTAGTGACATCACAGAGGGCCACTTCACCTAGCAACAGTAAATTCCTTGCCCCTCAACAGCCAATGCAGCAACATAATAGGGGGCTACTTCACCTAGCAACAGCAAGTCCTTCATCCAGCAACAGCTGATGCAGTGACATCACAGGGGGCCACCTCACCAAGCAGTAGTCAATCCATCACCCAGCAACAGCCAATCTAGTGACATCACTGGGGGCTACTTCACCTAGCAACAGCCAATGCAGTGACATGACTGAGGGCCATTTCACTTAGTAACACCCAATCTTTCACTCAACAACAGCGAATGCCGTGACATCACAAAGGACCACTTCACCTAGCAACAGCCAGTTCTTCGCTTAGTAACAGCTAATGCAGTGGCATCATAGGGGGGCACTTCACCTAGGAACAGCCAACCCTTCATCCAGAAACAGCAAATCAAGTGACATCACAGAAGACCACTTCACCCAGGAACACCCAATGCAGTGCCATCACAGAGGGCCACCTCACCTAGCAACAGCCTTTGTGGTACAAAGAAACATATATAAAACACATTCTAAAACATGGCCATATAGCCTGAAAACCCTACAACAACCCAACATATGTGAAAGTCAAAGTAGGACTATAGATTTGTCTGTGACATCACAAAAGGCCACTTCACCCAGCAACAGCCAATCCTTCACCCAGCAATAGTCCAGTGACATCAGAAAGGACCACTTCACCTAACAACAGCCAGTCTAGTGATATCATGGAGGCCACCTCACCTTGCAACAGCCAATCCTTCACCCAGCAACATCCAATGCAGTGACATTTCAGAGGGTCACTTTACCCAGCAACAGCCTTTGTGGTACAAAAAGAGAAACATGCAGACAGACTGTGACTTTTATATACATAGATTTTAATTATGTTGTATGCCACCATGAGAGTGCTATTAGTGTTGTTGTTGTTGTTGTTGTTGTTGTTGTTGTTGTTGTTGTTAGAATCCTAGAATCCTAGAATCCTAGAGTTGGAAGAGACCTCCTGGGCCACCATCCAGTCCAACCCCATTCAGCCAAGAAGCAGGAATATTGCATTCAAATCACCCCTGACAGATGGCCATCCAGCCCCTGTTTCAAAGCTTCCAAAGAAAGAGCCTCCACCACACTTCCTCCGGGGCAGAGAGTTCCACTGCTGAACGGCTCTCACAGTCAGGAAGTTCTTCCTCATGTTCAGATGGAATCTCCTGCTGCTGCTGCTGTTGTTGTTGTTGTTGTTGTTGTTGTTGTGAGACATGAGACCTGCAACTGGCAGGTAAATAGAAGCTGAAATTGCAGGTCCCATCTCTCTCAGTGCTGGGTGTTCAGCCTGGCCCTGTGTTTCTAAGTTCCCAATTCGTATTGATTACAAAATGCATGATACAACGGCATTGGAAAGGAGAGGGGACCCTGGCCTCCGCCAGCTGTTCCGGGTGGGCAGCTGAGGATGAAGCAGCCGCTTCGGCCAGCTAAGAATAGCCGGATGCAGCATCCCACCCTCCCTGGGGCCTCTCTCTCCCTCCGGCACTTTGCAGGGAACAGGTTTGGGTGCAAAACAGGCCTTTGTGGCTCTTTCCCTCTCCTTCCTTCCTTCCTTCCTCTCCCCAGCTAATTTCTGTTCCCTCCCTTCTTTTGTCCCTTCTTTCTCTTTCTTCCCTTCCTTCCCTTCATACCTTTTCCATCCTCTTCCTTCCCTCCCTCCTTTTTCTTTCTTTCCCTTTCCCTCCCTCCTTCTCTTTCTCCGTCCTTTCCCTTATTTTCTTTGCTTCTTTTTCTTCTTTCCTTCCTTCTCCTTGTCCTTTTTTTCTTACATCCTTTCTTTCCTTCCCCTTCATCCCTTTTCCTTCCTCTTCCTTCCCTCCTCTTTCTTTTGTTTCTCATCTTTTTTCCTCCCTCCATCTCTTTCCCTTCTCTTTCACTTTCCTTCCTTTGCTTCTTTCTTTCCCCTTCCTTCTCTTTCTTGTTCCTTTCCGTTCCTTTAATTTTTCCTTTTTCCTTCCTTTTCTTTCTTGTTCCTTTCTGTTCCTTCCTTCCTTTACTTCGTTCCTTTCCTTTCCTTTCCATTCCTTCTTTTTCCCGTTCCTTTCCATTTCTTTGCTTCTTTCCTTTCCTTTCCTTTCCTTTCCTTCTCTTTCTCATTCCTTTCCATTCCTTTCCGTTCCTTCCTTCCTTCCTTTCTTCTTCCTTCCTTCTCTTTCTCATTCCTTTCTGTTCCTTCCTTCCTTTGCTTCTTTCTTTTTCCTTCCTACTCTTCCTGGTTCTCGTTCCTTTCTCATTCCTTTCCATTCCTTCCTTCCTTTGCTTCTTTCTTTTCCCTTCCTTCTCTTTCCCGTTCCTTTCCGTTCCTTCCTTTGCTTCTTTCTTTTCTCTTCCTTCTCTTTCTCGTTCCTTTCCTTTCTCATTCCTTTCCGTTCCTTCCTTCCTTTGCTTCTTTCTTCTTCCTTCCTTCTCTTTCTCATTCCTTTCCCTTCCTTCCTTCTTTCCTTTGCTTCTTTCTCTTTCCTTCTCTTTCTCATTCCTTTCCATTCCTTCCTTCCTTTGCTTCTTTCTTTTCCCTTCCTTCTCTTTCCCGTTCCTTTCCGTTCCTTCCTTTGCTTCTTTCTTTTCTCTTCCTTCTCTTTCTCGTTCCTTTCCTTTCTCATTCCTTTCCGTTCCTTCCTTCCTTTGCTTCTTTCTTCTTCCTTCCTTCTCTTTCTCATTCCTTTCCCTTCCTTCCTTCTTTCCTTTGCTTCTTTCTCTTTCCTTCTCTTTCTCATTCCTTTCCATTCCTTCCTTCCTTTGCTTCTTTCTTTTCCCTTCCTTCTCTTTCCCGTTCCTTTCCGTTCCTTCCTTTGCTTCTTTCTTTTCTCTTCCTTCTCTTTCTCGTTCCTTTCCTTTCTCATTCCTTTCCGTTCCTTCCTTCCTTTGCTTCTTTCTTCTTCCTTCCTTCTCTTTCTCATTCCTTTCCCTTCCTTCCTTCTTTCCTTTGCTTCTTTCTCTTTCCTTCTCTTTCTCATTCCTTTCCATTCCTTCCTTCCTTTGCTTCTTTCTTTTCCCTTCCTTCTCTTTCCCGTTCCTTTCCGTTCCTTCCTTTGCTTCTTTCTTTTCTCTTCCTTCTCTTTCTCGTTCCTTTCCTTTCTCATTCCTTTCCGTTCCTTCCTTCCTTTGCTTCTTTCTTCTTCCTTCCTTCTCTTTCTCATTCCTTTCCCTTCCTTCCTTCTTTCCTTTGCTTCTTTCTCTTTCCTTCTCTTTCTCATTCCTTTCCATTCCTTCCTTCCTTTGCTTCTTTCTTTTCCCTTCCTTCTCTTTCTCATTCCTTTCTGTTCCTTCCTTTGCTTTTCACTAACAATACTTTAGAAACACTTTAGAAACGACATGCCAGCACCCCCTGATTTTGCAATGAGTTTTGAAACATTTTATCAGTCGCATATGCCTAACACATATACCTCTGTATTTACCTACCTATCACCATTTATCATTATACACAGAATTAGATCTAGATCTAGATGAGAAAGGCTACATCCTCAGAGTTCAGTGGTGCAGCCACCGCTTGTCCCATGCAATGGACCATCTACGCCCTTTGCATCTTGCACGAACAAACAGCAGCAAAAGTGGCACTCTGGATGGTGCCATTCGGTCAGCCCCCTGTCCTTGGTGGAACTGCAAGTCACATTCTCCTTCGCGTATTGAGCTCACCTGCAGGGAGGCAAGGCTTGGATGTGCCAGGATGTGATTCCAGGGATGTTCAGTTGATTTCAGCTGTCAGCCCCAGCTTCTCCAGGAGGAGGAGGAGGAAGAGGAAGAAGAGGAGGAGGAGGCTGACAGAAAGGACTATTAATAGCTGCAGAAAGACACGGTGGATTAACTCTGAAAGGGGAGCTTTCTTTAATTGTCAAGCAGATATTATATATATATGTGTGTGTGTGTGTGTGTTACGGAACGGAAACATATATGCAACGTAGATTGTAGGGAAGGCTGTTCCTGCTCATGCTTCCTACCATCAAAGTCATTGCAAACCTAAAACCAATATCTTTGTGGATGGATGCTAATAATAAGGATAATGACAACAACACTATGTAATACAATTTTTGTTCCTGGGTTGTTAATGTCGTTTCCTAATTGGTTCTATCCTAAAGACATGGAAAAAGGTCATTAAGGTGCCCAAACTTTGTTTTTTGAGGGAGGGACGTCATCCTGCTAGAGCACATTTTGGTCAACTTTTCCCATGGATATCTCAACCAATTCAACATAGTTTGAGGACATGAAAACAAAGTTTCTGGAATAACACAACTATTGTCAAAGTAAGGATTAGTATACAATTTAACAGGAAACAACCCTTTCAAACCAGGAACAGAACATTTTCCAGATTTTGTTACATAGTGTAGATCTGTGAAGGAGCTTTCCAAGGTGCTGCATCCCTCAGATAGGATTCCTACCTTGGAGAGCTCCTTCGCCAAGTAAACAGATCATAGGGTTGGGTTGTTGTAGGTTTTTCCGGGCTATAGGGCCATGTTCTAGAGGCATTCTCTCCTGACGTTTCGCCTGCATCTATGGCAAGCATCCTCAGAGGTACCGAGGTCTGTTGGAATTAGGACAATGGGTTTATATATCTGTGGAATGACCAGGGTGGGACAAAGAACTCTTGTCTGTTGGAGTTAGGTGTGAATGTTTCAACTGACCACTTTGATTAGCATTTTAGGGCCTGGCAGTTGTTTGGCGTGGCTTGTTAGTGCCTGGGGCAATCTTTTGTTGGGAGGTGATTAGATGTCCCTGATTGTTTCCTCTCTGTTGTTTTACTGTTGAAATTTTAGACTACACAGAGAAGCCATTGAAATCCATAAGAAGCAGGTGGACAATGTCAACAGAAAGGAGGAAACCATGAAAATGAACAAAATCTGGCTACCAGTATTTAAAAACTCTAAAATTACAACAGCACAACAACAGAGAGGAAACCATCAAGAACATCTAATCACCTCTCAACAAAAGTTTGCTCCAGGCAATGCAAGGCCATCAAATGCTAATCATGGTGGTCAGATGAAACATTCCCACCTAGCTCCAGCAGACAAGAGTCTTTTGTCCCACCCTGGTCATTCCACAGATACTGGAATTTCCTAGTTCCAACAGACCTCACTACCTCTGAGGATGCTTGCCATAGATGCAGGCGAAACGTCAGGAGAGAATGCCTCTAGAACATGGCCATATAGCCCGAAAAAAACTACAACAACCCAGTAATTCTGGCCATGAAAGCCTTTGACAAAATCATAGGGTTGTTGTAGGTTTTTCCGGGTTATATGGCTATGTTCTAGAGGCATTTTAGATGCCTCTAGAACATGGCCATATAACCCGGAAAAACCTACAACAACCCAGTGATCCCGGCCATGAAAGCCTTCGACAATACATTACACAAATCATACACATCACACCCAAACACACGCTGCCTTGCTGGGATTCGGGTTTTAATTGCAAATTTCTGCATCCCCTTGCGTTGCGTTATGACCCAACGCCGTTCGAGAATCAAACTGAAGGACGCCTTGCATTCAGGATAAAGGTTTATAATAATTTTTTCAAAGTATTCATAGGATGCAGAACAATAAGATGCAGGAATACAATTTGCATAATAAATATCAATATTGCGACGGGTGAAGCAAAAGCGTGACAAATGATCTGCCGCTCAAAGGCCCGAGAGGTAACAGAATGCAAATGGGAAGACATAGCTGTGTCTACACTGCGGAATTAACACAGTTTGGTCCCACTTGCACTCCTGTGGATCATGGTTGTAGAATACTGGGAGATGTAATTTGTCATTCCTTTAGATCAGTGTTTCTCAACCTAGGGGTCGGGACCCCTGAGAGGGTTGCAAGGGGGTGTCAGAGGGGTCGCCAAAGACCATAAGAAAACACAGTTTTTTCTGATGGCCATGGGAATTCCATGTGGGAAATTTGACCCAATTCTATCGGTGGAGTTCAGAATGTTCTTTGATTGCAATGAACTATAAATCCCAGCAACTACAACTCCCAAATGTCAAGATCTATTTTCCCCAGACTGCACCAGTGTTCACATTTGTGCATATTGAGGATTTGTGCCAAGTTTGGTCCAGATCCACCACTGCATGAGTCCACAGTGCTCCCTGGATGTAGGTGAACTACAACTCCCAAACTCAAGGTCAATGCCCATCAAACCCTTCCAGTGTTTTCCATTGATCATGGGAGCCAAGTTTGGTTCAAATCCATCGCTGGTGGCGTTCAGAATGCTCTTTGATTATAAGTGAACTATAAATCCCAGCAACTACAACTCCCAAATGTCAAGATCTATTTTCCCCAGACTCCACCAGTGTTCACATTTGGGCATATTGAGTATTTGTGCCAAGTTTGTTCCAGATCCATCATTGTTTGAGTCCACAATGCTCTCTGGATATAGGTGAACTACAACTCCCAAACTCAAGGTCAATGCCCATCAAACCCTTCCAGTGTTTTCCATTGGTCATGGGAGCCAAGTTTGGTTCAAATCCATCGCTGGTGGCGTTCAGAATGCTCTTTGATTATAAGTGAACTATAAATCCCAGCAACTACAACTCCCAAATGTCAAGATCTATTTTCCCCAGACTCCACCAGTGTTCACATTTGGGCATATTGAGTATTTGTGCCAAGTTTGGTCCAGATCCACCACTGCATGAATCCACAGTGCTCCCTGGATGTAGGTGAACTACAACTCCCAAACTCAAGGTCAATGCCCATCAAACCCTTCCAGTGTTTTCCATTGGTCATGGGAGCCAAGTTTGGTTCAAATCCATCTCTGGTGGCGTTCAGAATGCTCTTTGATTATGAGTGAACTATAAATCCCAGCAACTACAACTCCCAAATTACAAAATCAATCCTCCCCCAACCCCACTAGAATTCACATTTGGGTGTATTGGGTATTTGTGCCCAGTGAATGAAAATGCATCCTGCGTATCAGATATTTACATTATGATTTATAACAGTAGGAAAATGACTGTTATGAAGTAGCAACGAAAACAATATTATGGTTGGGGGTCACCACCACATGAGGGGCTGTATTAAGGGGTCACGGCATTAGGAAGGTGGAGAACCACTGCTTTAGATCCACCCATTAGGCCTGTGAATTGCTCGGACGACAGAGTCAAGTCTCCGCTGTGTTTCTCACTGTGCGTTTCGCAGTTGCGCTATTGCCAGGCAGTGATTGAGGGATGCTCAATAACTGGCCAGAGCGATGGCTTCGCTGCAATGGGAATGAGGAAGGGAGGGAGGAAGGAAGGAAGGTCTCATGAAGGTTGACCCACTGGGATGCTGCAAAGGGCTTTCTTCACAGAGATGCAGGTCGGAGGCCTCCTTGTTCGGTTGGACAGCAGCAATGCCAATGTGTTGCAACTCAGAGTAGGCTTCACCTTGCTTCCAAACACCACCACACAAGAGCTGTGGTTTTATAGTTTATTGAGGAAGAAATCCAAGTCAAAATAAAGAATAAGCATTGTGTTGCAATCGAGAGCAAGGAACGAGGCCCTAAGATAACTCTCCACCACACTTGGCTGTGAAAAACAATCCTTTTTTATTGAAGAAAAATGGTTATAAAATAAAGGAAAAATGCAAGTCAAAAGCCACAGCAAAATCAGCAAACATGAATTTAAATGAACAAAGCAAAACCAAAAGCCTCATTGTGAAATACTGGAACCTGTTAGCAATCCACTAACCGTACTTGATATCCTAGAAATCTTCCCAAACTATGGCCAGGGAACCGGGAGAACTGCCAAGGTCTTCATCAATTCTGAAACGATGCCTGAACTGAGACAATCAGCCTGGCGTATTGCAATTAAAACTCAAGAATGGGTTCCGTGAACCGCCCTTCTGTTTTGAAGCCAATGTTTTTAATTCTTGAATTCGGGAGGATTGACGCAAACTGAGTGTTTTACTTCTGTCTTCCCAAATTTGGCCCCTTCTGTTGTCATTACAGTTACCAGGTGCAGAAGGGAGGGAAAGTTCAAGGTCTCCCTCTGAAACATTCTCAGGAACACTGGTACTTTCATTTTCCAAATCTACAGAAGTTCCTTCCTCACTAATTTCAGGGACATTGGCATTTTCCAAACTTACAGCAGTTTCTTCCTCACTAATTTCAGGAGCATTGGCATCAAGAGGTACATTTCCATTAGCATCAGTAAATATACTTTCATTAGCAACAGGAGGAACACACAGAGAATCAGGTTCAAGTTCAAACTCAGGCTGAACCCCAACACATTGCCAAATTCCAAAGATTAAATGCAGTATAGAGTTCCAAAGATCTTCAGGTAAAAGCAGGAGACACAATCCTATTGGCAAAGTTCAAACTAGAGTCCCAGGTACAAGCAAGGAAACAATTGCCCCATGAATCACCATGCAAGAAATCCTTTCCAGGCTAAGAATATTCCATGAAGCTTTCAAGCTAATAAGCTACGTTGAACTGACACTTTCCCTTGGTTTGCAAGTAGCCTAAATACCTTCTAACATGAAAACATTACATGAAATCCTCAAACACTGTGCTTCATTCGGAAGAATGCTGCACTCTCAGAGCTCAGGCGGCATTGTATTTCAGTCTCAATGTTGTCATCTGTAGACAGTCCACGTTTCACAGGCATATAGCAGGGTTGGGAGGACAATGGCTTAAACAAGCACCTTGGTATGCCTATGGATGTCCCAGTCCTCAAACATTCTCTGCTTCATTTGGAAAAATGCTGCACACGCAGAGCTCAGGCGGTGTGGTATTCCAGTCTCAATGTTGACGTCTGTAGACAGTCTATGTTTCACAGGCATATAGCAGGGTTGAGAGGAGAAAGGATTTATAAACAAACACTTTGGTATCCCTACGGATGTCCCGGTCCTCAAACACTCTGTGCTTCATTCGGAAAAATGCTGCACTCTCAGAGCTCCGGCAGTGTTGTATTTCAATCTCAATGTTGACATCTATAGACAGTCCATGTTTCACAGGCGTATATAACAGGGTTGAGAGGACAATGGCTTTATAAATAAGCACCTTGGTATCCCTACGTATGTCCCGGTCCTCAAACACTCTGTGCTTCATTCGGAAGAATGCTGCACTCGCAGAGCTCAGGCGGTGTTGTATTTCAGTCTCAATGTTGACATCTATAGACAGTCCATGTTTCACAGCCGTATATAACAGGGAGGACAACGGCTTTATAAACAAGCACCTTGGTCTCCCTATAGATGTCCTGGTCCTCAAACACTCTCTGCTTCATTTGGAAAAATGCTGCACGCGCAGAGCTCAGGCCATGTTCTATTTCAGGCTCAGTGTTGACGTCTGTAGACAGTCCACATTTCACAGCCGTATATCAGGGTTGGGAGGACAATGGCTTTCTAAACAAGCACCTTGGTCTCCCTATGGATGTCCCGGTCCTCAAACACTCTCTGCTTCACTCGGAAGAATGCTGCACTCTCAGAGCTCAGGCGGTGTTGTATTTCAGTCTCAACATTGACATCTGTAGACAGTCCATGTTTCACAGGTGTATAGCAGGGTTGAGAGGACAATGGCTTTATTTCAATCTCAATGTTGAGTTTTGTGGAGAGGTGGCTGCCAAGGGAGCGGGAAGGGTCAACATTTTCTAATGTTACATGTTCATGTTGCCTGAGTATCGTCCCCTAAATCTCTCCCTACCAAAGTGTGTTTTGTGAGTCTCGGCCCAACTCTCTCCTCCGTCGAGGTCATTTCGGAGCCTGGCCCAGGGTTGTGCATGTTTTCGTTTCAATGAGGGCGGTGAGGGGAAAGCCTGGGTGGTGCGGAACGAGCGCAACCGCCAAAAATGACGGAAAGGCGAGCTTCGTAAGCTCCACATTGCTGCCAATGGGCCAGATCTTCCTAGATCTTTTGGTTGCCGGATGGAAAAATGGATTTTTTCATTGACCAAATTCAGGAGGCTCCTGAAAAACGGATCTCGGCTGTGGAACGCCCTTCCTATGGACATTAGACTAGCACCATCTCTAATGGTATTCCGCAAAAAGGTGAAGACCTGGATGTTTGTGCGGGCGTTTGAGTAATTTAGTGCAATCTGGGAATGGAACATAGGAATGGAACAATGGACGACGAACCTGGACTACGCTTGGATGATGAGAAGATTGGGTACGGTTGTTGTTTTTTGTAATAATTGTGCATTGTAATTGCTTATTGGTAATTTATGGATAATGTGTTAAGTCAATTGTTCTATGTTGTATGGAACCACTGCTGTTTCTACTGTTTTTACTGTTTGTGAACCGCCGTGAGTCGCCTTCGGGCTTGAGATACAGCCGTATATAATAGGGCTGGGCGGTTTCGTTTCGTTAATTCGTAATTTGTTAATAATTCGTTATTTTTTTTCAATTACAAAACGATAACGAACCATTCTGGAGCAATTTTTTAAAAAAACGAATTTTTAAACACGTTTTGTAAATGCTTCGTATTTCGTTATTGTATTCGTTTCGTTATTGTTCTGAGGTCGTTTCGTTATTATTTCCGCATGTCTGGGGCAAGTTTTTTGTTTAATTAGTGAAAAAAAATTATAATATCACACCAACAGTCAACAACAGAGGGAGAGGGAAGCTTCAGAAGGTTTTGGAGGTTTTTTAGCGTATTTCGCGGTCGCGTCCGCCATTAACGAATCGATTCGTTATTGTTTCGGAAATCAATTCTTAATGTTTTGTAATTTTTTCACATTTACGAAATTTCGTAAATACCGAACTTTTTTAAGGGAAAATTTTGTAATTATTTTAAATATCGAAACAAAAAAAAAAAACTCCAAATACAAATCGATTTTAGAAACAATTTTTTCCGTTGTTACCCAGGCCTAGTATAGAAGCAAAGTAAGTAAGTAAATAAATAAATACACCGAAATCCGGATACCGAAAACAGAAGGGGGTTTAACCGAATGGCACGCCCGTAAGGAACGGCCTCGTGTTTGGGTTAGGCCTGTCGGTTTTAGTTCGTTAATTCGTTATTTCGTAATTAAATCGTTATTTTTACCATTTTCGAAGCGATTTCAAAACACATTTTCAAACCCGGAAGGGTTTAAAAATATCGAAACAGCAGCCCCATATATTTTACGAGCTTCAGCTCGTGTCGTTAATGGGATGGAGGCTGCTGTGCTGACTGAGTGCTGCTGCTGGTGCCTGGGAGCCAATCCGGCGCTCCCAAGCACCCCAGCAGTGCACCGTGGCAGAAGACGGAGCCGATTGGATGGCGCGCGCGCGCTCACAAGCGGCCTCCGCGCGCCATCCGGCTCCGGCTTCTGCGCCCTCCTCCTCCTCCTCCTTCTCCCAGCTGTGTTGCAGGAAGTGCTAGGAGGAGGAGGAGGAGGAGGAGGAGGGGGGCGCAGAAGCCGGAGCCGATTGGATGGCGCGCGCGCGCTCACCCGAGGAGGAGGAGGAGGAGGAGGGCGCAGGAGCCGGAGCCGGATGGCGCGCGGAGGCCGCTTGTGTGAGTTTTCAGGGCTGTATGTATGACCATGTTCCAGAAGCATTCTCTCCTGACATTTTGCCCACATCTATGGCAGGCATCCTCAGAGGTCTGTTGGAAACTAGGCAAATGGAGAGTTATATCATCTAATATTATCTATGGAATGTCCAGGGTGGGAGAAAGCCATTCAATGCTAATCAAGGTGATCATTACTGCAACATTCACACTTACTAGGCCTGTTTGATCAAGAAAAAATTTGTTTCTAAAATGTTTTGTAAATATTTACGAAATTTCGTAAATAACAAAACATTTTTTTTGGAAAGTTTTGTAAATATTTTAAATATCGAAACAAAAAAACACCCCAATTACGAATCGAATTTAGAAACAATTTTTTTCTTGATCAAACAGGCCTAGTTTGGGTTGCACAAGAGGAGGAGGAAATAGACGAATGGGCGCTCCCGGAAAGGAATGGCGCCCGGGGGCCGGGGAGGCGTTGATGGAGCTGTGGGGCGACCCCCGGGCATCCGTTTCTCCCTCCAACGATGGAGCCTCTCGGGCCATTTCTCTGCCGGGAGGAGAGATGCAATCGCGGCATGTGAGGAACGTGCCAAGTTGCCATGGCTACTCCATGCAAAAGGAGAGAGTTATGAGTGCGAGCGATGGCTTGACAGTCGCTCTCCTCCTCCTCCTCCTCTTCTTCTCCCTCCCTCCTTCTCTCCTTCTCTCTCTCCAAATGGCACGGCTGCCGCCACCGAATGCGCTTCAAAGAGGCCTTGGTTAATATCTTTATATTTTAATACAGCCAACTTCAAGAGCCAGATGGTGTTTTTGCAGCCTGCAACTTACAGTCAATGTTTGCAAAAGGCTGGCTTCGTTTGTGCAAAAAGGGAAGAAGGGATCAGGAGACGGGGTTCGAGGGGGATGGCGAGGGGCTTGGATTCTCGCGCTCATCAATGAAAACATCCCTGGCTCTCTTGGCGGGCAACGTTCATGAAGGGGAAAGGAATACAGGTTGTCCTTCATCCCAAGGTAAAGTCTCCACGGAGCCCTCGGTGGCGCAGCGGGTTAAACCGCTGAGCTGCTGAACCTGCTGACCGAAAAGTCAGTGGTTTGAATCCCGGGAGAGTGGTGAGCTCCTGCTGTTAGCCCCAGCTTCTGCCAACCTAGAAGTTCGAAAACATGCCAATGTGAGTAGATCAATAGGTACCTCCTTGGGAGTGGGGTGAGCTCCTGCCGTTAGCCCCAGCTTTTGCCAACCTAGCAGTTCAAAAACATGCCAATGTGAGTAGATCAATAGGTAACATCATGACAATGGGGTGAGCTCCTGCCGTTAGCACCAGCTTCTGCCAGCCTAGCAGTTCGGAAACATACAAATGGGTGTAGATCAATAGTTACTGCCTTGGGAGTGGGGTGAGCTCCTGTTGTTAGTCCCAGCTTCTGCCAACTTAGTTGTTCAAAAACATGCAAATGTGAGTTGATCAATAGGTAACATCAGAACAGTGGGGTGAGCTCCTGCCGTTAGCACCAGCTTCTGCCAGCCTAGCAGTTCGAAAACATACAAATGGGTGTAGATCAATAGGTACTGCTTTGAGAGTGGGGTGAGCTCTCACTGTTAGCCCCAGCTTCTGCCAGCCTAGCAGTTCGAAAACATGCCAATGTGGGTAGATCAATAGGTGATCAACCTTGGGAGTGGGGTGAGCTCCCACTGTTAGCCCCAGCTTCTGCCAACCGAGCAGTTCGAAAACATGCCAGTGTGAGTAGATCAATAGGTGTACCACCTTGGGAGTGGGGTGAGCTCCCCCTGTTAGCCCCAGCTTCTGCCAACCTAGAAGTTGGAAAACATGCCAATGTGAGTAGATCAATAGGTACTGCCTTGGGAGTGGGGTGAGCTCCTGCTGCTAGTCCCAGCTTCTGCCAACTGAGCAGTTAGAAAACATGCAAATGTGAATAGATTAATAGGCACCACTTCTGCTGGAAGGTAACAGTGCTCCATGCAGTCATGCTGGCCACATGACCTTGGAGGCATCTACGGACAATGCCGGCTCTTCAACATAGACATGGAGGTGAGAGTCCCAGAGTCGGACACGAGTGAACTTAATGTCGGGGGAAACCTTGACCTTTACTAAACTCTCCATGTATTTGAGTCGCCATATGGTCTCATGCTTTGGGGTTTGAACCCTCACTCTGTGATGGAAGCCCAAATGGGGAAGTCACACTCTCTCAGCCTCCAAAACCAAACTCCTTTGGAACAGATCTTGCCAAGGGAACCCGTGAACGGGGTCGGAAGAGGGAAGGAAAAGTGTAAATAAATAACAAAGCAAACCGGTTTGGGAGAAAGACCGGTTTCACTTCTTTCCTTCTGCGAGGTCTCCCGGGCTCTGCAAAGAGCGACTTCTGCTTTTTGACTTCTCCCTTCCTTTGCAAATCACTTGTCCCAACCCTTCTTCACTCTGGTATTTCTCTCCAAACTAGCAGAGAACCCACAGTCGTAAGTCTGGCCGGGGTATTGGGTGGCAGCCTGTGCTTGGCGGGGTTGCACTCCCTCTGAAGACACAGGCCCACCGCTTGGGGGTCCTCCTGGGTTCAGTCATATTTTTATCCAGGAAGCTAGGAAAATGGGTTTATCTAACTGTGGAGTGACCAGGGTGGGACAAAGGACTCTTGTCTGCTGGAGCTAGGTGGGAATGTTTCAGCTGACCACCTTGATTAGCATTTGATGGCCTGGCAGTGACTGGGTCAATCTTTTGTTGAGAGGTGATTAAATGTCCCATTTTCCTAGTTCCAACAGACCTCACAACCTCTGAGGATGCTTGCCACAGATGCAGGCGAACATCAGGAGAGAATGCCTCTAGAACATGGCCATAAAGCCCGAAAAAACCTACAACATCCCAGTGATTCCGGCCATGAAAGACAGGGGCAAAGTTCAGCCCTTCCCTCTGGGTGTTTTGGACTTCAACTCCCACAATTCTCGGCCTCAGGCCCCTTCCTTTTTCCCCTCAGCCGCTTAAGCTTCTCACACTGAGGCCTGCTCACACTGAGGCCTACTAACACTGAGGCTTTTAGCTCACTGAGGCCTTCTCACACTGAGAGCTCTCTGAGACTGACACCTCTCTCACACTGAGGTGAACTAACACTTAGGCTTGCTCACACTGAGGCCTACTCACACCCAAGCCTACTAACACTGAGGCCTTTCGCCCACTGAGAGCTCTCTGAGACTGACACCTCTCTCACACTGAGGTGAACTACTAACACTTAGGCTTACTCACACTGAGGCCTACTCACACCCAAGCCTACTAACACTGAGGCCTTTCGCCCACTGAGAGCTCTCTGAGACTGACACCTTTCTCACACTGAGGTGAACTACTAACACTTAGGCTTACTCACACTGAGGCCTACTCACACCCAAGCCTACTAACACTGAGGCCTTTCGCCCACTGAGAGCTCTCTGAGACTGACACCTCTCTCACACTGAGGTGAACTACTAACACTTAGGCTTACTCATACTGAGGCCTACTCACACCCAAGCCTACTAACACTGAGGCCTTTCGCCCACTGAGAGCTCTCTGAGACTGACACCTCTCTCACACTGAGGTGAACTACTAACACTTAGGCTTACTCATACTGAGGCCTACTCACACCCAAGCCTACTAACACTGAGGCCTTTCGCCCACTGAGAGCTCTCTGAGACTGACACCTCTCTCACACTGAGGTGAACTACTAACACTTAGGCTTACTCATACTGAGGCCTACTCACACCCAAGCCTACTAACACTGAGGCCTTTCGCCCACTGAGAGCTCTCTGAGACTGACACCTCTCTCACACTGAGGTGAACTACTAACACTTAGGCTTACTCATACTGAGGCCTACTCACACCCAAGCCTACTAACACTGAGGCCTTTCGCCCACTGAGAGCTCTCTGAGACTGACACCTCTCTCACACTGAGGTGAACTACTAACACTTAGGCTTACTCATACTGAGGCCTACTCACACCCAAGCCTACTAACACTGAGGCCTTTCGCCCACTGAGAGCTCTCTGAGACTGACACCTCTCTCACACTGAGGTGAACTACTAACACTTAGGCTTACTCATACTGAGGCCTACTTACGCCAAGACCTACTAACACTTAGGCCTTCTCACACTGAGGGCTCTCTGAGACTGACACCTCTCTCACACTGAGGTGAACTACTAACACTTAGGCTTACTCATACTGAGGCCTACTTACGCCAAGACCTACTAACACTTAGGCCTTCTCACACTGAGGGCTCTCTGAGACTGACACCTCTCTCACACTGAGGTGAACTACTAACACTTAGGCTTACTCATACTGAGGCCTACTTACGCCAAGACCTACTAACACTTAGGCCTTCTCACACTGAGGGCTCTCTGAGATTGACACCTCTCTCACACTGAGGTGAACTAACACTTAGGCTTACTCATACTGAGGCCTACTAACACACTGAGGCCCTTAAGCTTAAGTGGCTGAGGGGGAAAAGGAAGGAGACTGAGGCTATTAGGAATTGTGGGAGTTGAAGTCCAAAACACCTGGAGCGTCAAAGTTTGCTCATGCGTGATACAACCCGACTGCAGCCAGAATTCTTTCTCCCTTCTCCAGCTCTAACAATGTCTCCATGGCTGCACTCTGGAGCTTTCTTCTTTCCTCCCTCCCTTTGTCCAATGCATCTTGTCCTTCCTTCCATCCATCCATCCATCCATCCATCCATCCATCCTTCCTCCTCTCTTTCTCTTGCCCTCACAAAGGGAGCAACTTCTGCTTTTGTCTTCTCTCCAGCGCCTGAGCACGGATCCCTCCTCTCTCTTTGTCTCAAAACTTTTCCCATTCCAATGAATGGAGGAAGGGAGACAGGTCCTCTCTTGTCCGCACGGAATGCAGAATATTTGCCCTGGAATGCACACCAGAGACAAAAGACTCCTCTCCCGCAAAGGGTTAATCCCGAGAATAGCGTTTTCCAAGGTGAAACGCTCCAAAATCACACCTGGTTTGGATTCACTTGAAACACAAGAAAGTGGGGTGCATCTATATTGTGGAGTTAATGCAGTTCAGTACCTCTTTTTGTTGCAACAGCTCAATGCTAACCAATCATGCAAGGTCTTTCGTCACCCTCCTTCCAGGATTCCTTTGTGACAGAGGAAGTGGTTCCAAACTGTGTTAACTCTCCAGTGTAGATGCGGCAAGATTCACCCCATAATAAGAAAGTGGGGTGCATCTACGTTGTGGATTTAATGCAGTTCGGTACCTCTTTTCGTTGCAACAGCTCAATGCTAAGCAATCTTACAAGGTCTTTCGTCACCCTCCTTCCAGGATTCCTTTGTGACAGAGGAAGTGGTTCCAAACTGTGTTAACTCTCCAGTGTAGAAGTGGCTAGATTCACCCCAAAATAAGAAAGTGGGGTGCATCTACATTGTGGATTTAATGCAGTTCGGTACCTCTTTTCGTTGCAACAGCTCAACGCTAAGCAATCCTGCAAGGTCTTTCTTCACCCTCCTTCCAGGATTCCTTTGTGACGGAGGAAGTGGTTCCAAACTGGGTTAACTCTCCGGTGTTGACACACCTGGATTTGCCCCAAAATAAGAAAATGCATCTAATGCAGTTCGGTACCTCTTTTGCAACGGCTCAACGCTAAGCAATCCTGCAAGGTCTTTCTTCACCCTCCTTCCAGGATTCCTTTACGACAGAGGAAGTGGTTCCAAACTGTGTTAACTCTCCGGTGTAGACGCGCCCTCGACACACCTGGCACTTTCCCCCCAGCAACCGGTTGCAACGTGTGCTTCAGGAAGCAGAGTTACCAGATCCTTGAATCAAAAGGCAGATCTTTTTTTGTTTTGTTATGACTAATCGGCTCAGAACTCCATTTAATACCTCTAAGTGTGCTTTCACCCCCGCGAGAAAGTAAAAGGGCTTAAAATGCAGCATGATTCATAAGGAAGGAGTCATTAGCCTTTAACGGGCTGACTAATAGGGAAACAATCATCCGCAGAGTCCAAGGAGTCGGGCCCTCCAGGCACGCTGGAGCGGAATCCGGAACTAAACTCCCCGCACGGAGGGAAAGCCTCCCTTTGTGTGATGGCAAGAGAAGGAAGGAAGTCCCCTCGCTGGGACTTCGCTCATCCCCAGGTGCCAGCTTTCATCCTAAAACTTCAAAGGCCGCGTCCGACTTGGGTGGGCAGAGCTGGGGACTGGCAGAGAAGAGACTCACCTCCACAACTCCGCCGGCAGGTTTGCACTCGAGGATACGCATTGTATTCTAAGCTGCATCCATAGGAGAATAGGAGGCCTGTGCAAAAGTCCTCGTAAGTCGGATCAAATTCGTAAGATTCATACTTACGATGCAATATCCGATCCGTAGGCTTGATTCATGCCAAGCTGCGTCCATAGGAGATCAGGAGGCCTGTGCAAAAGTATTGTGAGTCCTCGTAAGTCGGATCGAATTCGTAAGATTCATACTTACGATGCAATATCCGATCCGTAGGCTTGATTCACGCCAAGCTGCGTCCATAGGAGATCAGGAGGCCTGTGCAAAAGTATTGTGAGTCCTCGTAAGTCGGATCGAATTCATAAGATTCATACTTACGATGCAATATCCGATCCATAGGCTTGATTCACGCCAAGCTGCGTCCATAGGAGATCAGGAGGCCTGTGCAAAAGTATTGTGAGTCCTCGTAAGTCGGATCGAATTCATAAGATTCATACTTACGATGCAATATCCGATCCGTAGGCTTGATTCACGCCAAGCTGCGTCCATAGGAGATCAGGAGGCCTGTGCAAAAGTATTGTGAGTCCTCGTAAGTCGGATCGAATTCATAAGATTCATACTTACGATGCAATATCCGATCCGTAGGCTTGATTCACGCCAATCCATAGGAGATCAGGAGGCCTGTGCAAAAGTATTGTGAGTCCTCGTATGTCGGATCGAATTCGTAACATTCGTACTTACGATGCAATATCTGATCCGTAGGCTTGATTCACGCCAAGCTGCGTCCATAGGAGATCAGGAGGCCTGTGCAAAAGTATTGTGAGTCCTCGTAAGTCGGATCGAATTCGTAAGATTCATACTTACGATGCAATATCCGATCCGTAGGCTTGATTCACGCCAAGCTGCGTCCATAGGAGATCAGGAGGCCTGTGCAAAAGTATTGTGAGTCCTCGTATGTCGGATCGAATTCGTAACATTCGTACTTACGATGCAATATCCGAACTGTAGGCTTGATTCACGCCAGCACTCGAGGATATGCATTGTATTCTAAGCTGCGTCCATAGGAGAATAGTAGGCCTGTGCAAAAGTATCGTGAGTCCTCGTAAGTCGTATCAAATTCGTAAGATTCGTACTTACGATGCAGTAGCCGAACTGTAGGCTTGATTCACGCCAGCACTCGAGGATATGCATTGTATATGCAAGGTTGCTGTTGCTGGAATTTATAGTTCACCTACAATCAAAGAGCATTCTGAACTCCATCAATGATGGAACTGAGCCAAACTTGGCACACAGAACTCCCATGACCAACAGAAAATACTGGAAGACTTTGTGGGCATTGACCTTGACTTTGGGAGTTGGAGTTGCTGGGATTTATAGTTCACCTACAATCAAAGAGCATTCTGAACTCCACCAATGATGGAACTGAGCCAAACTTGGCACTCAGAACTCCCATGACCAACAGAAAATACTGGAAGGGTTTGGTGGGCATTGACCTTGACTTTGGGACTTTTAGTTCACCTGCATCCAGAGAGCACTGTGGACTCAAACAATGGAGGAGCTGGACCCAACTTGGAATGGATACTCTATATTCCCAAATGTGAATACTGGTGGAGTTTGGGGAGAAGAGACCTTGACATTTGGGAGTTGTAGTTGCTGGGATTTATAGTTAACCTACAATCAAAGACCCTTATGAACCCCACCAGAGATGGAATTGAATCAAACCTGGCACACAGAACTCCCATGACCAACAGAAAATACTGGAAGGGTTTGGTAGGCATTGACCTTCAGTTCGGGAGTTGTAGTTCACCTACATCCAGAGAGCACTGTGGACTCAAACAATGATGGATCTGGACCAAACTTGGCGCAAGCACTCAATACACCCAAATATGAACACAGATGGAGTTTGGGGAAAATAGACCTTGACATTGCAGTGGCTGGGATTTATAGTTCACCTACAATCAAAGAGCATTCTGAACCCCACCAACAACAGAATTGGGCCAAGCTGTACAATTAATGCAGTTCAGCACCTCTTTAACTCCCATGACTTAATGCTATGGAATCCTGGGAGTTATAACTCGACAAAGCCTTGCCAAACTATAAATCCCGAATTTATAATCTCAGGTGCATCTCCATAGTACAAATAATGCCGTTTTGTACCTCTTTAACTCCCATGGGTCTATGCTATGGGCTCCTGGGAGTTATAGTTCAACAAGGTCTTGCCAAACTATAAATCCCAAGGTTTGCACTCTCAAGTGTGTTTCCATTGAACAATCAATGCAGTTTAGTACCTCTTTAGCTCCCATAGCATGTAGCCTGGAAGTTGTAGTTCAGCAAGAAGACCTTGCCAAACTACAAATCCCAGGATTTGCACTCTCAAGTGCTGAAATGATGCAGTTCAGCACCTCTTTCAGTCCCATGGCTCAATGCTATGGACTCCTGGGAGTTGTAGTTTGACAAGTCCTCGCCAAACTACAAATCCCAAGGTTTGTCCTCTCAAGGGCGTCTCCATTGTACAATTAATGCGGTTTAGTACCTCTTTAACCCACCCATAGCATCCAGCCTGGGAGTTGTAGTTCGGCAAGGTCTTGCCAAACTATAAAGGCGAGTTTATAATAATAATAATAATAATAATAATAATAGTAATAACAATAATGTATCACTATCTAATAATCTATCAATATTATGTGTGCATAATATAATATAAATATAATATAAAGGCGAGTTTATAATAATAATAATAATAATAATAATAGTAATAACAATAATGTATCACTATCTAATAATCTATCAATATTATGTGTGCATTGGAGGTAAATTTCAGGCAAAAATTGGTATGATAAGAAACAAAGATGGCGGGGACCTAACAGAAGCTGAAGAGATCAAGAGAAGGTGGCGAGACTATACAGAAGATCTGTATAGGAAGGATAATAATATTGAGGATAGTTTTGACGGTGTGGTGAATGAATTAGAACCAGACATCCTGAGGAGTGAGGTTGAATGGGCCTTAAGAAGCATTGCTAACAACAAGGCAGCAGGAGACGACGGGATCCCAGCTGAACTGTTTAAAATCTTAAAAGATGATGCTGTCAAGGTGATGCATGCCATTTGCCAGCAAATATGGAAAACACAAGAATGGCCATCAGACTGGAAAAAATCAACTTATATCCCCATACCAAAAAAGGGAAATGCGAAAGACTGCTCCAACTTCCGTACAGTGGCCCTTATTTCTCATGCCAGGAAGGGAATGCTCAAGATCCTGCAAGGAAGACTCCAGCAATACATGGAGCGAGAGTTGCCAGATGTTCAAGCTGGGTTTAGAAAAGGCAGAGGAACGAGAGACCAGATTGCCAATATCCGCTGGAGAATGGAGAAAGGCCGGGAGTTTCAGAAAAACATCTACTTCTGCTTCATTGACTATTCTAAAGCCTTTGACTGTGTGGATCATAATAAATTGTGGCAAGTTCTTGGTGGGGTGGGCATCCCAAGCCCCCTTCCCTCTCTCCTGAGGAATCTGTACAAGGACCAAGGAGCAACAGTCAGAACTGACCACGGAACAGGAGACGGGTTCAAGATTGGGAAAGGCGTCCGGCAAGGCTGCATCCTCTCACCCAACCTTTTTGACTTGTATGCAGAACACATCATGCGAGGATGTGCGGGGCTTGAGGAATGCAAAGCTGGGGTAAAAATTGCTGGAAGAAACATTAACAACCTCAGATATGCAGATGACACCACTCTGATGGCCGAAAGCGAGGAGGAGCTGAGGAGCCTTCTCATCAAGGTGAAAGAAGAAAGCGCAAAAGCTGAGTTGTAGCTAAACATAAAAAAACCAAGATGATGGCAACAAGAATGATTGACAACTGGGAAATAGAGGGAGAAAACGTGGAGGCCGTGACAGGGTTTGTATTTCTAGGTGCAAAGATGAGTGCAGACACAGACTGTGGCCAGGAAATCAGAAGACGCTTCCTTCTTGGGAGGAGAGCAAGGTCCAGTCTCGATAAAATAGTAAAGAGTAGAGACATCAGACTGGCAACAAAGATCCATTGCCTAGTCCAAGCCATGGTCTTCCCTGCAGTCACCTACGGATGTGAGAGCTGGACCTGAGGGAAGGCTGAGCGAAGGAAGAGAGATGCTTTTGAGCTGTGGTGTTGGAGGAAAGTGCTGAGAGTGCCTTGGACTGCGAGAAGATCCAACCAGTCCATCCTCCAGGAAATAAAGCCCGACTAAAGCTCACTGGAGGGAAGGAGACGAGAGACAAAGTGGAAGTCCTTTGAATGCCACATCATGAGGAGACAGGAAAGCCTAGAGAAGACAACTATGCTGGGGAAAGTGGAAGGCAAAAGGAAGAGGGGCTGACCAAGGGCAAGATGGATGGATGGCATCCTTGAAGTGACTGGACTGACCTTGAGGGAGCTGGGGGTGGTGACGGCCGACAGGGAGCTCTGGCGTGGGCTGGTCCATGAGGTCACGAAGAGTCGGAGACGACTGAACGAATGAACAACAACAATTATGTGTGCAAACCCGGCTCCTTGAGATGTTTACCAAGGGGAGGAGAGATCCCATAATTTATGCAGGCCCCGCCCCTCACCTTGAGACCAATAGGAAGAGAGGAAGGGGAGAGGAAAAGCTTCTTTTATATGCAAGCCCCGCCCCTCAGGAGCTGGCGAATAGGGAGCGCCCGCTGGGCTCTTTATGCAGGCCCCGCCCCCTCACTCATAGAGAGAGAAAGGACAGAAGAGCCATAATTTATGCAGGCCCCGCCCCTTCACCCTGGCAGATAGTGAGAAAGGCTCCGCCCCCTTACTGTTGGAAATAGTCAGAACTTTAATATATGCAGGCCCCGCCCCTTTGCTATTGGAAATAGTGCGAAAGGCCCCGCCCCCTTGCTGCTGGAGATAGTAAGAAAGAAATTCCATAATTTATGCAGGCTCCTCCCCTTTGCTATTGGAGATAGTGAGAGAGGCCCCGCCCCCTTGCTGTTGGAAATGGTCAGAAAGGAATTCAATAATTTATACAAGCCCCGCCCCTTCACTAGGGAGATAGTGAAAATGGCCCCGCCCCCTTGCTGTTGGAGATAGACAGAAAGGAATTCCTTAATTTATGCAGGCCCCGCCCCCTTGCTGCAGAGATAGTGAGAAAGGCCCCGCCCCCTTGCTGTTGGAGATAGTCAGAAAGGAGTCTGAGTGGGAAAGGAATTCCTTAATTTATGCAGGCCCCGCCCCTTCGCTATTGGAGACAGTGAGAAAGGCCCCGCCCCCTTGCTGTTGGAAATGGTCAGAAAGGAATCCCATAATTTATGCAGGCCCCGCCCCTTCGCTTTTGGAGATTGTGAAAATGGCCCCGCCCCCTCGCTTTTCGAGATGGTTAGAAAGGAATTCCATAATTTATGCAGGCCCAGAAAGGAGAAAATCCCTAATATATGCAGTCCCCGCCCCTTCTATGGCCCTATTGGTAGCGAAGAGGCGCAATTAAGTATGCAGTCCCCGCCTTCGTGCTGTTGGAGAGTGTGAGAAAGAAAAGATCCATAATTAATGCAGACCCCGCCCCTTTAGTCTTGGAGCCGGCGAGTGAGGAGCGGATTCTTAATATATGCAGGCCACGCCCCTTGTCGGGACCTATCGGAAGAGAGAAAGAGGAGCGGCGAGGGAGGAGCAGGCGCTGTGGAGATTATGTAGGCCCCGCCTGGGAGCGGTGGCGAATGGGGAGCGCCGCTGGAGCTGATTATGCAAGCCCCGCCTCCAAGCGGTGGCGAATCGGAAGCAGTGTTTGATGTGATTATGCATGCCCCGCCCCTTGTTCGGAGATTTCTGGTTCCTGATTGGCTGTGTGCGGGTGTAGCTCCGCCTTGTGTGCCTCGGCGGTGTGTGCCTCAGAGCCGGGCTGGCAGAAGCGGAGCAGGTGCGCGGAGGGAAGGACTGACGGGAGAGGCAGGCAGGCAGGCAGGCAGGCAGGCCGGCGATCGGGAGGGAAGGCAGGAAGGCAGGCAAGAAGCAGGATGGCCGGGCTCAGAGCCGAGTCTCCCCGGCGGAGGCAGCTTCACCCTCGGCGGAGGAGGAGGAGGGTGGCGACGGTGGCGCAGCCGGAGCCGCCCCCGGAGAGCCACCCGCCGTCCTCCTCTCTGCCGCTCCGCCTGCCCTTCTTCCCGCCTCAGCCGCAGCCCTCGCCCTCCGTGTCGTGCCCGGCCTTCTCCTTCCCGCCCTCGCTGGCCCTCTTCCTCTTGGCCGCCGCCGCCGCCGCCTCCATGCTGCCCACAGGTAAGAAGGAGGCACTCAAGGGGCGGGGCCTACCAAGGCAGGGGGAGGGGCCCAGGCAACAGGGGGCGGGGCCTCCGTGCCAGGGGGCGGGGCCTCGGCTGAGGGACACGCTCAGCCCCCCTCCCCCACGTGACCCACCCCCCAACCCCCCCTCTTCTCTCTCTTTCCCAAAAATGTCTAATATCTCATCAATGGCCATAATCAATATAATTAGTGAACATGCTTATTTATAATGAGAGACCAGTATTGATCATATCGATAATCAATCGATTATAAATATTATAAATTATTAGTATATATAAATTTCTAATACTTGCAATGCCATCTCATTAATGGCCATAATCAATATAATTAGTGAACATGCTTATTTATAATGGGAGACCAGTATTGATCATATCTATTGATCGTATTGATAATCAGGAGATTATAGTATTTATAATATAATTATATTATAATATAATCAGTAGATTACCAATATTATAAATACACGATATTACCAATACTATAAATACCCCCTCAACCCCCTCTTCTCTCTCTCTCTCTCTCTTTCCCAAAAATTACTAATACTTGCAATACATCTAATTAATGGCCCTATTCAATATAATTAGTGAACATGCTTATTTATAACGGGAGACAAGGATTGATCGTATCAATAATCAATCGATTATAAAGATTATAAATTATAAATATATATAATCTATATAATATAAACATTATAAATTATCAATATATACATATATAATCAATAAATTATAAGTATTATAAATTATATATAATCTATATAATGTAAATATTATAAATTATCTGTATGTATAATCAATAGGTTATAAATATTATAAACTATAAATGTCTATATAATCTATATAATATAAATATTATAAATTATCAATATATATATATAATCAATAGGTTATAAATTATATATATATATAATCTATATAATATAAATATTATGAATTATGAATATATATATAATCAATAGATTATAAATATTATAAATTATATAGTCAATAGATTATAAATATTATAAACTGTACATATATAATCAATAGGTTATAAATATTACAAATACTTGATATTTAAATTTCCAAGCATTTATAAAACGCTTCCTAAGAGTTGCAATGCCATCTAATTCATGGCCGTATTCAATATAATGAGTGATCATGCTTATTTATAATGGGAGACAAGTGTTGATCCTATCTATTGATCACATTGATAATACATGAAATTTAAATGTCCAAGGATTTATAAAATGCTTCCTAATAGTTGGCAGTGTAATCTAATTAGTGACCCTTTCCGCTTCCATTTATCATTTCCCAAAAATTTCTAAGGATTTGTAAAATGTGGAGGCTTTGAAACAGAGGCTGGATGGCCATCTGTCGGGAGGGCTTTGAATGCAATATTCCTGCTTCTTGGCAGAATGGGGTTGGACTGGATGGCCCAGGAGGTCTCTTCCAACTCTTGGATTCTAGGATTCTAAGTATAAGTATTGATCATACTTATTAATAATATATTATAATTAATGATAATATTTATTTATAATATATTCCATATAATTATTGACAGCATTTAATTGCTATATATATTCCATATAATTATTGATAACATTTATTTATAATATAATTAATGATTATATTAATTTATAATATAATTCCCAATAATACTTATTTCTTGTTATTGTATTTATTTACAAGTGAATTGACGACAGATCAGATGGGATGGGAATATTTATAATACTTATTTACCATATAATATAATTCCAGCACTTTTGTATAATATATTCATGCATTGATATAATATAAGCCCTGATAATATTTATTTATAATATTTGCATTATATAATATAATATAAGTATTTATAATATTTACAATATCATTGACTTATACTATCCATTTATTCACCCCATAATATTATTATTTATCCTATTTATCCATCTCCAGGCCATCTTTTCTTACTATTTCTCATATCGTCTTCTTTTTTGTCCTATGCACTATTTATCCTTCATCCCATGCATTGCTTTGTAGTCAGTTATGCACACAAACATTTCCCATTTTTGCTTCTTTGTCACAAACAGACGCTCTGTGTAAACATTCCTTGAATTTATTTACCAATAGATATACGTAGACACAACGTAAATAGTCCTGATCCCATTCAATCCCTACCAAAATAAATAAGAGGGAGGCAATTGGTATCGCTCTCTTCCTTTGGCTCCTTCTCTCCTTTCCCGTGCCTCAGTTTCCCTTCTGTCTCTCATAAATGTCCCCCTTATGTATACACATATGTACATGCATGTATACGCAACCGCCTTGTTTTCCTATTTGACCCCTTCCTTCCTTCCTTCCTTCCTTCCTTCCTTCCTTCCTTCCTTCTTTTTGCTGTCCCCATCCATGCAGTGGAGAATGCTCCCTCCTTTCTCCTTCCCTCCATCCTTTTGCTTCCTTCCTCCTTCCTTCCTTTCTCCTTCCTTCCTTTCTCCTTCCTTCCTTCCTTCTTTTCTCCTTCCCTCCATCCTTTTGCTTCCTTCCTCCTTCCTTCCTTTCTCCTTCCTTCCTTTCTCCTTCCTTCCTTCCTTCCTTCCTTCCTTCCTTCCTTCCTTCCTTCTTTTCTCCTTCCCTCCCTCCTTTTGCTTCCTTCCTCTTTCCTTCCTCCCTTCCTCCTTCCTTCCTTCCTTCCTTCCTTCCTTCCTTCCCTCCCTCCCTCCCTCCCTCCCTCCCTCCTTTTGCTTCCTTCCTCCTTCCTTCCTTCCTTCCTTCCTTCCTTCCTTCTTTTCTCCTTCCCTCCCTCCTTTTGCTTCCTTCCTCTTTCCTTCCTCCTTCCTTCCTTCCTTCCTTCCTTCCTTCCTCCTTCCCTCCCTCCTTTTGCTTCCTTCCTCCTTCCTTCCTTCCTTCCTTTCTCCTTCCTTCCTTTTTTCCTTCTTTCCTTCCTTCTTTCCTTCCTTTTGCTGTCCCCATCCAGGCAGAGGAGAATGCACCCTCCTTCCTCCTTCTCTCCCTCCTTTTGCTTCCTTCCTCCTTCCTTCCTTCCTTTCTCCTTCCTTCCTTTTTTCCTTCTTTCCTTCCTTCTTTCCTTCCTTTTGCTGTCCCCATCCAGGCCGAGGAGAATGCACCCTCCTTCCTCCTTCTCTCCCTCCTTTTGCTTCCTTTATCCTTCCTTCCTTCCTTCCTTCCTTCCTTCCTTCCTTCCTTCCTTCCTTCCTTCCTTCACTTTGCTGTCCCCATCCATGCAGAGGAGATTGCTCCCTCCTTCCTCCTTCTGCTTCCTTTCCCCTTCCTTCCTTCCTTCTTTCCTTCGTTTTGCTGTCCCCATCCGTACAGAGGAAAATGCGTCCTCCTTCTGCTTCCTTTCTCCTTCCTTCCTTTCTTCTTTCCCTGCTGCGAAGACTGCAGTGCCCTCTCCCTTCTCTCCCTTTGTGGGGCTCCTTTCCTTCCTTCCTTCCTTCCTTCCTTCCTTCCTTCCTTCCTTCCTTCTTTCCTCCCTTGCACACTCATTCCTTCCCTCTCAGGATGCTCTCTCCCCCTTTTTTGTTTGGGGCCTCCGTTCAGTGCCACCCCCTCCCCTCCTCCCCATTGGCGGCCCCTTCTGCTTTGAAACCTGAACTTGCCCCAGCAAAGAAGGAGCCCAACAAGGAGGACCCCCCCCCTTCTCTTCTCTTCTCTCCCATCACCTCTTCCCTCCCACTTCTCTCTCTCCCCGGCTTGTTGTTTTGCAGGCAAGAGACCCTTCTTCTTCCCTTTGCCCATCCGCCTCTTTCCCTTCCGAAACCGGGGTGAGATTTTGGGGAAGGTTGGGGGCTTCACTGTGCACGGAAACCCCTTCCCCCTCTTGAACGTCTTTGCATACCACTCTGTGCTTTGGGGGTGCTCCTATGCGCTGGGTGAGGGAAAGGAAGGGGGGGGGGTTTCTGCATTTGGTTCCTACAAACCTTCCCTGCAGGGAAGCAAAGATCTATCTGTCTATTGATCTATCTATCTTTGGGAGAGAAAAGTGAAATATATATATATAAATAAAGATTTATTATATTATTATTTTATTATACACACACACACACACACATATGCATGTGTATGCATTTGGGATTCACAGTCCTCTTGGTTCCGCCAAACCTGCAGAGAAGCATATATATATCTGTGTGTGTGTGTGTATGTATATATATAGACACACACGCACGTAAGTAAGTGTATGTATAATGTTTGTGTGTGTGAACACACATGTATATTATATGTAAATATACTTACATACATATCTGTGTGCATAATGTGTGTGAATATATATATATATAATGTTTGTGTGTGTGAACACACATATATATTATATGTATATATATAATATGCATATATACATATATATATGTATACATATATATATAATGTGTATGTGTGAATATATATAATGTGTATGTATACGTATCCGTTTGGAATTCACAGTCCTATTAGTTCCTACAAACCTTTGACAGAAAAGCAAAGATATCTATGTATGTGTATGTAGAAGCAAAGATATCTATATCTATCTATATGTTTGTGTATGTATATGTATGCATATGTCTGTGAAAATATATATGCATGTGGCTATCATTGTGGAATGAACACCCATGCTGTTTTTAGACCCATGTCCATATATATATATGTATGTGTGTGTGTGTGTATATATATATATACTCACACTCTCTCTCTCATATATATATATATATCTCACACACTCTCACGTGTGTGTGTGTGTGTATATGCATATGTGTGTGTATGCACGCACTCCTGTATTTATGTACGTGTGTGTGTATGTATGTATATATATATATATATATAAAGGCATGGGTCTTAAAGCATCCTGGGGGTCCATTCCGCACCGATTCTCCCGCCGCTGAACCTTGGCAAGACGTTGTCGTTGTGCACACAAAACATCCCTTTCCGCCGCCTGTATAGAGAAGGAGACAGAACGTATGGACCTGAAGGCAGCCTTCTAATATTGTGGTTCGGCAAAACCTTGTCCGGGGATGCATGAGCGGTGCTCTCTCTCTCTCTCTCTCTCTCTCTCTCTCCGTCTCCCCCCTTTCCGTCCCCAAATGTCCCTTCTGCAAGCCTGCTCGTTCTCTCGTTCTCTGGCACGGAGTCGGCGCTGGCGAGGTTGGGAAAGAAGAGGGCAGTGTTTGCTTTCCCGAACAAAAGGGGAGCGGGGGACGGAAAGCAAGGGCTGCTTCGCCTTCTTCTTCTGCTCGGGGAGGATTTTCAAGTCAAGGGGTCTTTTCTTGCAACCCCAGAGTGGATGTGAATGTGGGTCTACAACAGCAACAAGTGGGCCAGTGATGGTTGAGATCCCTCTCTTGCAATGTATGCAACCATGTCATTGAATAGTACACATTATTCTCCTTTGAGCCTTGAGTTCAGACCTTTGGTGGTGACTTTGGCCTCTGGATTCAATGCAAACTGGAGCTGCTTCTTGCAAAAATGGCCCCGATCTTGACGAGTGGACTTACGGTCTTGGAAACGTACGAGTTTGGAAGCTTATAAATGCAAGGGGAGCATCGTGTTGTGTTGTAGGTCTTGGCCTCCGGCGCGAACGGAGTTGTCCGCTCCAGAAATCACAAAACGATACCCGGGAAGCTGCTTCCTGTGTAACGCAATCTCCAAAGTCACCTTGTTGACAGACCGCTCGGAAGCGCAACCCTTTTGTGTTAGCCCTCCCTTTTGTGTTTGTGTGTTTACCCCTTAATAATAATAATAATAAAGACACAAACAGGAGGGTTTGCTTCTTTCTCGGTGGAGGAGGACGTGTTTCCTTTGCAAAGGAGGAACGAGTAGCGGATACTACGAGAAAGAGAGAGAGAGAGAGATCCATGTTGGAGAAACTCGTTTGCCGGTTACCATGGAAGCAGCTTCGTTCTCTTACATATCTGACACTGCTTTCGAACCGAACAGCCCTCGGCGTGTGTGTGAGTGTGTGTGTGTGTGTGTGTAGCTCTTCTTTTCTGTTTCTGCAGCTGCCTGGCTTTGAAATATATATATATATATACACACACACACATTTTGGAAAACGGGAACTGGCGTACTGTACGAGTTGATGCAGAAACGCATCCACATGTTTGCTGACTATTTTCTCACTTTGTGGGGCACTTCCTCCTTTCCTCCTTCCCTCTCTTCTTTCCTTCCTTCCTTCCTCCGTGGAAGTCCTTTCAGTCTATTGTCATATTTTGGATTGTTTTGGATGTGGCCCGTGTTTGTGGAGAGGTGTCCCGGCTCTTGAGGCATCTCTTGAGCATTTGGCTTGGGTTTTGCAGCAATTGGATTTGGAGGCAACAGGTTGCAGGAGAAGCGTGCTCTTGTCCCGGATGCAAAAAGTCCCGGATGCAATCAGGTTGCAAGAGAAGCATGCTCTTGTCCCGATGCAAGAAGTCCCGGATGCAAACAGGTTGCAGGAGAAGCACGCTGTTGTCCCGATGCAAAAAGTCCCGGATGCAAACAGGTTGCAGGAGAAGCATGCTCTTGTCCCGATGCAAAAAGTCCCGGATGCAATCAGGTTGCAAGAGAAGCATGCTCTTGTCCTGAATGCAAAAAGTCCCGGATGCAATCAGGTTGCAGGAGAAGCATGCTCTTGTCCCGATGCAAAAAGTCCCGGATGCAATCAGGTTGCAAGAGAAGCATGCTCTTGTCCTGAATGCAAAAAGTCCCGGATGCAATCAGGTTGCAGGAGAAGCATGCTCTTCTCCCGGATGCAAAAAGTCCCGGATGCAATCAGGTTGCAGGAGAAGCGCGCTCTTGTCCTGGATGCAAAAAATCCCGGATGCAAACAGGTTGCAGGAGAAGCACGCTCTCATCCCGGATGGTTGCAAAAAGTGCCGTTCCCTCTCCTGTTTGGAACTGGGGAAATAAACATGGAAGGGAAAGTCAGTAATGGGATCCATCACTGCAAGGGTAGAGTGTCCCTTCCTTTCGTTTTATGAGTCGAACGAGAGTGGTGCGCTGTGCCGAAATGCCGTGTCTTGCACGTTGCATTTCCTCACCGGTTCGGAGCGGCTCGTCTTCTCCCGTGTCGTTGGGCCGCGATCCATCGCCCCTCATTAACACCACTTGATATTTCCAGTGTGTCCCCGCACTCGTTACAAGGCCTCATTTACTCCCTCGGTGTGAGGAGCGCATCTCTCTTGCACGATGGGACTAACACAAGAGGGCCATTGAGGAGACCCTTTCAGTTTCCTCTCGTCGGAGGAGAAACGGAGGGGAATAGAAAAGGCCAGGCAGCTCTCTCTCGCTCTCCGGAACAAAGGCCGGCATTCATATGGATGTCGTGCTTTCGCTTTATCAACTTCGGCCGAGCGGGGGGCCCTTGGTTTGGAAAAGGAAAGGGCTTTGGGGAGGGAGGGAATGGGTGGGTGGGTGGGTGGACAAAGAGACAGAAATACTATGTGGCTCATTAGACCGGCTCAGTGAACCCTCCCGTTGGTACACGATGCTCTCCAGAGCCGAAGCGATGGTTGCGCGGGATGAATGCGGTCACGACGGCATGTCCCCCCCAAACTGAGTAGTACTTTGGAAGGCAATTTGGGGGCCTTGCGTTTCAGGCCTTTCGTTTAGTTTTGAGGTATCTGCCTGTGTTGGTCTTTGGATCAGAAGGCAGTGAAGCCCAGACTATCGCTTCACTTGTCAGCGCTCGGCGCCAGGCGTTCAATATGTTCAGACGCCGGAGGAATGATGTTCCTGTCTTGGTGGATTTTAAAGGACTCGAACTCCCCCTCCTTCCCGTCAGCCGGTGGTTGTGGCTTGGACGGGTTTGTGGTCTCGATGCTCCCCTTCCTCTTCGTGAGTTGTGTTTGGATGCAGAGAAATATGATAAAGCAAAACAGAGGTGCATGGTGTTGCCACCTTGGTTGCTTTTGAACATTTTGGAGAACATGGAGATATGTTTCCTTGACCAAGGGTGGTGGCTAGAAGGTAATGAATTGCGGAGGTAGATGTTCTTGCATTCAGTTATGAAGCAGTGCCTGCTTTTGTGGGTCTGCGGTGTTGATGATCCTGCTCCCTTTCAAGTTTTAGACCCAAAGAAATTGGGGAACGGGCCTAAAATAAAGTGCTTTCCTTGTGTGGACATGAATGCACAACGCCTCGCTTGTTCTTCCCGCCGTACCTTTTTGCCTTGTGGCAAAATTCGCACCAAAACACTATGATGTGTCTGCATGAAGCATGAAACCTGGCCGATAACGCCAACAAGGACCACTGCTCCTTTTTCATTCGACAGTGTACACAACCCAGTCTGTTGTGCATCAATATTGGGGTCTAATGATGCCTTCAGGAAGGCAGAAACAGAGGGTTTAAATGGTGCAAAAGGAGAGCTTTTGCACCAGAGAGACAACTGTTGCCGATTGGAAGACCGATCCCTCTTGAGCTGAATCCAAAGCAATGCTGTGCGCTTTGGGGACGCTGGCAAATCCTGTTTCGCGACCCCTTCCCCTGCCCAACAACTCCCTTTTGTGCTTTCCTGTGACCCCTCCCCAACGCTGCTTAAATATTTCATTAAGGAGGCCATTATACGAAATGTTCTGCCCTTTGAGGTTCTCCTCCGTGACCCAGAAGTATCCTTCTGTGCTTCTCCTGCATTGTTGGAGACTCATCACTGTGGTTGCCACAATTGGTGGTGGTTATGACCCACCGTTTGTGTTACACAGGAAAGGGCTTCAAAGGCTTCGTATCAGGTCTTTTCTGGTGTGTGTTTTCTACCAAAGAGGACTTGCTTTCCCCATTCGGTCGTGGCTGAAGGCCAGGCATGCCAGCAACCAGGCATCTAGACGTTTGCCATTTTTGCTCAGATCCCGGAGTCGTTGTTGTCGCCTTAGCAGATTTCCAGCCCAAGTTGTGCAAAAGGGAAGAAGAGCCTTTTCCGATAGGTAGGCTCCTAAAATAGTACAGATAATCAGGAGAGTGCTTTGGAGCATGGAGTAATTGCTGCACAAAAAACGATTCAAGCATGGGTAATTGTAATGGGGATAGGTAATGTTAAGACTTGGTTTAAAATAAGCTGGTAACTTTAATCTATGCATTTCTATGGCACCTTTCATCTGAAGATCACTCTGCTTTACAGTTAATTAAGCTTCACAATGCTCCTCCGAGGCCGGAAGAGGAGACATTTCCAAGTGGTACGGAAACACGGCCACCACTGGGGTGGAACGCAGCTGCTGGTTAACGGTGCGTGCAAACACTGCGTTGACGCCTGATTCGGAAAGGAATCTCTGACAAGGTGGGGCTGCGCAAGGATCCCTCTCTTGTGATGGGTTTCTGACGATGTATGTGGGACATCGCTTCAGAGGTGCCAGACATGTTGCAGCAGTCCTGGAGAACTTGGGAGATGTTTCCTTGACCTCAAGTGATGGGTAGCAGAGGTATTGACAGCAGTGTTGGAGAACGTGGGGAGATGTTTCCTTGACCATACATGATGGGTGGAAGGTAATGAATGGCTGGTGCATTGGTAGCAATTTTGGAGAACATGGAGATATGTTTCCTTGACCAAGGGTGGTGTCTAGAAGGTAATGAATTACAGAGGTAGATGTTTCCTTGACCATTGGTGGTGGTTAGAAGATAATGAATGGCGGATGTATGGTCAGCAATGTTGGAGAACATAGGGAGATGTTTCCTTGACCTCAAGTGATGGGTAGCAAAGGCATTAACAGCAATGTTGGAGAGCACGGGGAGATGTTTCCTTGACCATACATGATGGGTGGAAGGTAATGAATGGCAGAGTTATTGGTAGCAATTTTGGAGAACATGGAGATATGTTTTCTTGACCAAGGGTGGTGGCTAGAAGGCAATGAATTGCGGAGGTAGATGTTTCCTTGACCATTGGTGGTGGTTAGAAGATAATGAATGGCGGATGTATTGTCAGCAATGTTGGGGAATGTGGAGAGATGTTTACTTGATCATGGCCGGTGGTTAGAAGGCAATGAATGGTGGAGGCATTGGTAGCAATGTTGGGGCACTTGGGGAGATGTTTCCTTGACCATGCATGGAGGCTGGAAAACAATGAATGGCAGAGGTATTGGCAGCAGTGTTGGAGAACATGGGGAGATGTTTCCTTGACCATGGCTGGTGGTTAGAAGGCAATGAATGGGAGAGGTATTGGTAGCAATGTTGGGGAATGTGGGGAGATGTTTCTTTGATCATGTATGGTGGTTAGAAGTCAGTGAATGGCGGAGGTATTGGCAGCAATGTTGGGGAACATGGGGAGATGTTTCCTTGACCATGGGTCGTGGTTAGAAGGTAATGAATGGTGGATGTGTTGGCAGCAGTGATGGAGAATGTGGGGAGATGTTTCCTTGCTCACACATGGTGGGTGGAAGTTAATGAGTGTCCATGCAATCCGTAGTTTCACTTTGTGTATTCTTGCATGTGTTAGATGTGGATGGTCCTTGTGGTCTTCTTCAGCTCCATGATTCTGTTTCTTCATTGAAATAGTGAGTTTTGGGGGAATTTTCTCTTCTTATGTCAGCTGCTTCATTAGTCATTGATAGTTGCATACCTTAAATATCAGTATACCTGGATTTCCTCTACCACCATACCATGCCATGCCATGCCATGCCATGCCATGCCATGCCATGCCATGCCATGCCATGCCATGCCATACCGAGTGAGCGTTATTAAGAGAACAACATTCTGTATATATTTTGAAATGGTGACTGATTATGACATTATTTTACCTGTGTTTATAATAAAAAATTAACAGACTTAATGATGGAACATTCAATTGAATGTTGTGTATTCTTGGGTGGCAGAATGGGGTTGGACTTGGATGCTGCTTAGGGTCTTCTCCAACTTTTCTTCCATTTATCCAGTGGAAAATGCCAAGCTCTTTGGGAGTTTTCACCTCTTTCTTCTTTGGTCAATGAGAAGTTCACCATTTAAGTATCTCAATGCTTGGATTTGTTCAACCACTGTATTTTGCTCTTTGCTGTGCTATGAAGCTTGAAGGCTGTATCACACAATCCCTGATGGGAAGTTCATGGTCTTCTGCTCCTCACCTTAAGGCCTCCATGTTTGTTGTGTAAATGTTTAGTGTATAGCCCACTTTCTGCTGTAGTTGGTTGCAAGATTGGGATTGCGTAGGAAAAGCTCATGCCCTTGGACCTGCTTCCTCACTTATGGTGGCAGATACAACTTTGAAATGTCTACTTGCTGAAATTTCTATTTGTGCATACATTTGGATGGCTTTCTCAGTTTGTATTGAGTGCTTGTAGCTTTCTTCTAGGCAAATTGGTTTTCAAAGTCCATGTCTTCTGTTCTGGACTCCTCCATCAGTAAGATTTCGTCAATACTGTAGTTGAATGTTCAGCAGTAGCCCCACTCCATCCTTTCTGCTCTGGGTGATTGCAAGTTTAGGGCTGAGATTGTGATTGGGTGGAGGAAGCTCATACCCTTGGGCCTGTTTCCTCATTTATGGTGGTGGATGCAACTGTTGAGATGTCTGCTTGCAGAAAGTGGTTATCTGTGCATGCAATGGGACAACACTCTCAGATAGCTTGTAATGAGCATCTGTAGCTTTCTTCTAGGCAGATTCGTTTTCAGAGTTCATGGTCTACTGTTCCAGGCTGCTCCCTCAGCAAGTCTTTAGCAATAGCCTCACTCCATCCTTTCTCCTTTGTGTGATTGCACATTTGGAAATCAGATTGAGATTGTGTGAAGAAAGCTCATGTCCTTGGGCCTGTTTCCTCACTTATGGTGGTGGATGCAACTGGTGAGATGTCTACTGGACAGATTTCAGCAATAGTTGAGTGTTCAGCAATAGCCTTACTCCATCCTTTCTCCTTTGGGTGATCGCACATTTGGGACTGAAATTAGGATTGCGTGGAGGAAGCCCTTGGACCTGTTTCCTCATGTACAATGGTGGAACCAACTGGTGAGATGTCTACTTGCAGAAAGTGGCATCTGTGCAGATTACAGCAATAGTTGAATGTTCATCAGTAGCCCCACTCCATCCTTTCTCCTTTAGGTGATTGCACATTTGGGACTGGAATTGGGATTGCATGGAGGAAGTTGATGCCCTTTGCGCCTGTTTGTTCACTTATGGTGGTGGATGCAACTGATGAGATGTCTACTGGGCAGATTTCAGCAATAGTTGAATGTTCAGCAATAGTTTGCAAGTTTGGGACTGAGATTGGGATTTTGTGGAGGAAGCTCATGCTCTTGGGCCTATTTCCTCACTTATGGTGGTGGATGCAATTGGTGAAATGTCAACCTGCAGAAAGTGAGTGTGCAGATTTCAGCAATAGTTGAATGTTCAGCAGTAGCCCCATTTCATTGTTTCTCCTTTACATGTATGCAAGTTTGAGATTGTGATTGTGTGGAGCAAGCTGATGTCCTTGTTTCCTAAGTTACGGTGGTGGATGCAATTGGTGAGATGTCTACCTGCAGAAAGTGACATCTATGCATTCAAGCAATAGTTGAATGTTCAGCAATAGCCCCAGTCCATCCTTTCACCTTAGTGTGATGGCACGTTTGGGACTGAGATTGTGATTGTGTGGAGGAAGCTCATGCCCTTGGGTTTGTTTCCTCACTTATGGTGATGGAGGCAACTGGTGAGATGTTTACCTGCAGAAAGTGACATCTATGCATTCAAGCAATAGTTGAATGTTCAGCAATAGCCCCAGTCCATCATTTCATCTTTGTGTGATTGCACGTTTGGGACTGAGATTGGGATTGTGTGGAGGGAGCTCATGCCCTTGGGTTTGTTTCTTCAATTATGGTGATGGAGGCAACTGGTGAGATGTTTACTTACAGAAAGTGGCATCTGTTCAGATTCCAGCAGTAGTTGAATGTTCAGCCGTAGCCCCAGTCCATCCTTTCTCCTTTGGGTGATGGCACATTTGGGACTGAGATTGCGATTGTGTAGAGGAAGCTCTTGCCCTTTGGATGCAACTGGTGAGATGCCTGCTTGCAGCGAGAGGCACCTGTGCATGCCCTGCAAAAAAGGGCCCTCACAAATGGTTTTCATTGATCATCCATAGCCTTCGCAGTTGGCTTTGCAGCTTGGAGACGCCAACACCAGAGTGTCATTTCACTTGCTGGCTTGGGTCCCTCTGGGCAGGACGGGGCCGCGGACCCCTTTCCGTGGGGTCAGCGTGGGCTCTGCCTCCTTCCCAAATGACAGGGCTCCGTGGGCGATGTGGGCCGGCCTCTCGCCCCGAGCGTGCGCCTGGTCAGAGCGAATAAAGCGCCTTTTGCTTGGGACCGGGCGGTCCGCTTCACTCTGCATCAAAGGCTGCCTATTTAAATGCTATTACCGTTCTGTTTGTGTGCATCGGGTATGACTTACCTAGCAATTTCCTCCGTGTTATGCATAGACTGCGTGCACTTTGTTGATGGGTTTTGGGCTGACTCTTGCCGGTGGAAACACAATAATTTTACCTCCCTAAAGTGCCTTTAGGTTTCTTGGGCCGTATCTTGCATTTTGAGCGCTCCCGTATCCATTTCCGTAAAATGCAGGCTTCTCTTTTATTTTGTTTTTTTACCTTTTGAAACTTGGAATGGAAGTGATATTTTCAAGGCTTTGTAAATCAGTCCCTCTAAGAGAGCTGGGTTCAGGTTGTAACCCAAGATGTAATGCTTGTGGGATTAGAATATGGATTTTGTGAGCCTGGATTCATCCTTGGTCAGTTGTTTGGGACACAGGCTGTCAATGTCAAGTGAGGTGAAGCCAACTGCCAGGTGTCTACTTTGACGTGGACCTCCAACCGCAATGGGTTCTTCTGCTGGATGTGATTATGGTCTTGTCCCCTTTTGATTTTCTTGTGTATTTTCTGGACTTAATGATGAATTTCAGAAGTCATTTGGGAACCTGTTCAATGTATTGTCGAAGGCTTTCATGGCCAGAATCACTGGGTTGTTCTAGGTTTTTTTTGGGCTATATGGCCATGTTCTAGAAGCATTCTCTCCTGACGTTTCGCCTGCATCTATGGCAAGCATCCTCAGAGGTAGTCAGGCCTGTTGGAACTAGGAAAAAGGGTTTATAATATATCTGTGGAATGACTCTTGTCTGTTGGAGCTAGGTGTGAATGTTTCAACTGACCACCTTGATTAGCATTTGATGGCCTGGCAGTGCCTGGAGCAATCTTTTGTTGAAAGGTGATTAGATGTCCCTGATTGTTTCCTCTCTGTTGTAGTGCTGTTCTAATTTTGCAGTTTTTTTTAATACTGGTAGCCAGATTTTGTTCATTTTCATGGTTTCCTCCTTTCTGTTGAAATTGTCCACATGCTTGTGGATTTCAGTGGCTTCTCTGTGTAGTCTGACATGGTGGTTGTTGGAGTGATCCAGCATTTCTCTCAATAAAAGATTGCTCCAGGCACTGCCAGGCCATCAACTGCTAATCAAGGTGGTCAGTTGTAACATTCATACCTAGCTCCAGCAGACAAGAGTCCTTTGTCTCACCCTGGTCATCCCACAGATATATATAAACCCTTTTTCCTAGTTCCAACAGACCTCACTACCTCTGAGGATGCTTGCCATAGATGCAGGTGAAATGTCAGGAGAGAATGCTTCTTGAACATGACCACCGTCTCCCAAAGCAGTTGCTCTACTCCGAACTTAAGAACGGAAAACGGAACGTTGGTGGACAGGAAAAGAGATTTAAAGATGGGCTCAAAGCCAACCTTAAAAACTCTGGCATAGACACTGAGAACTGGGAAGCCCTGGCCCTTGAGCGCTCCAGCTGGAGGACAGCTGTGACCAGCAGTGCTGCAGAATTTGAGGAGGCACGAGTGGAGGGTGAAAGAGTGAAACGTGCCAGGAGGAAGGCGCGTCAAGTCAACCCCGACCGGGACCGCCTTCCACCTGGAACCCAATGCCCTCACTGCGGAAGAAGATGCAGAGCAAGAAGAGGGCTCCACAGCCACATACGGACCCACAAGGAAATCCATAATGGAAGACCATCTTACTCGTCCAACGAGGGATCGCCTAACGGAACGGATAGCCTGAAAAAACCTACAACAACCCATTTGGGAACCCCTTGATAGAACATGAAGGCCAAGACCCTTTCAACCATTCCTGATGCTTGCTGGTTGGTTTTGATGCTCCTCATAGTAGGATTTGTAGAGGTTGGAGATGTTTCTTCTGAAGGGAAGCTCCTGTTCAGAAGCAAAACATCCTAAAAACACCAAGTTATGGTGTAGGTGGGACAAAGTGGGGTCAATATTTCCAACGGCTGTCTCTTTTTATGTTATGATGTAGGCGGGACCAAGTGGGGTCAATATGACCAACGGCTGTCTCTTCTTGTTGTGTTGACATGAGTCGAGGCAAGCAGGCGCTTGGTCGTCGGGTGTTTTTTTATTCCTTCCTTTATGGAAATGCTAAATACACTTTAAAACCGCCATTTAGCGCAGTTGATGAATTTTTATTCTGTTCTAAACCTGATGTTCTGCTTTATAAAACAATAGTGGAGAGCCACATCCATTGTTCAGCGCCTGTAATTGCCGTTGTTCCTCTGGTGCTTGGAGAGGCAACTCGCAAGCCTGCCTTCGCTTCAGATGTTGTGCAGAAAAGGCAGCTGGACATTCAATGGGTCCGTTTTGGGTCCGCCATTGCGGAATTGAGGCATCATTCTGCTTGCTGCAATAAATACTCCTTGGTGGCCTCTCGTCTGCATTTTGTAGAAGTCCTTCATCAAGCAATTGCTCAAGAGTTCCTTCTCGCAGTGTATAGTCTTGGCTTTGAATCATGTTCTCCTGGAATGAGCCTTGTGCTTCTGTTTTTTGCCCACTATCTGTGGGACTTTCTCATGGCTAATCCTGTGCTTTGCCTTCTGCTTCCTCCACCGTTCAATGAAAACAAAAGTGTTGATGGGTGTCGCTACCTCATTTGTGACTTTTTAGGGAAGCAAATCTTTTGCTTTGGATCATCAAAAGGGTTGGCCAACGTCTTGCAAGGTCTAGAACCTTTGCAGAACTGGTTGCAGAGCTGGTTCCTTTTCGCTTGGAGAAGATGGAGAACTGATACAAGCACCTTATTTAGGTTTCTCATTCCCAGGGAGAGGGTGTTTTTGGATTTGAACTGGAAGGCAAAGAGATCCCACCTCAATGTCGGTGGCAAGACCTCCTTGAGATTGGATTGCCATGGAGGATGGGGAACTCTCCTTGGGAAGCCCTTTTCCCATCCTTTTCTGGCCCTGCCCCACCTCAGCCTCTCCAAAATCTTGATGCCATGACAAGTTCATTCTTATTATTCCAAAAGTGGCTTCTAATTATTCGCGTGGAGCAAGCCTACAAGGCCATTATTCACAAAACAAGCTTCCAAAGAGCATGTTCCTCCATGAAAGAGGAACATAAAAAGAGCGAATGGACTTGAGTCATCTGCATTGCATTCAGGGTCACTTAAATGCCCAGCATCATTGCAAGTGTCTTTCGTGAGAAGGTGTGAGAATGACATCCTGTTGCCTGAGGATTATTTTCTTGCAGCTGACGACACACACACACACACATATATACACACACACACAAATATATTGACTGACCTATGATGGTAATCATTGTGCTTTGTTTCTCCCCCCAAGTTTACTTGCTATGTTCATATGTAGAATGAAAAGGCTGTTTTGTATAGTTTGTGTAGTTCATAATGTTAAGTGGACACTTGAGAGGAGGAATGGGGTCTTTGGGGTGAAAGTGGCTTCCTTTTCTGGACTCATGCGCTCTCTTGTTCACTCTATGTTTTCATTCCGCTCTATGAGTGGTTTCCCCTCTAATCCCCATTAGCACCAGCTTTTTATATATATATATATATATATATATATATATATATATATATACACACACACACACACACACACATACACACACACATACACACACACACACACACGCTATACTAGCCATCCCCTGCCATGTGTTGCTGTAGCCCAGTCTGTATATATGTGTTTTTTTGGTGTGTATTTATACATACATACACACACACATATATATGTATGTATGGGTGGGGGTATGTGATGGTGTATATATGTGTGTGTGGATGTGTATATTTGTGTGTATATATTTCTGTGTTTATAAGTGCATATGTATATTGTGTATATGTGTGTGCTTGTCTATACATATTTGTGTTTATATATGTGTACGTATGAGTTCATGTGTATATTTGTGTGTGCATGTGTATATGTATATATGTGTGTATGTAGATGTATGTGTGTGTATATTTGTGTGTGCTTGGGTACATGTATATGAATGTGTGTATGTTTGTGTGTGTATATATATGGTGTATTTTGGGGTTTTTTAAGTGTTCTGTTGAGGAGTTTTTTTGTATTTTTAGGAGTGATGAACACTTGTTGGACTTTTAGGTGTCTTGTGTCCAAATTTGGTGTCAATTCGTCCAGTGGCTTCTGAGTTATGTTAATCCCACAAACAAACATTACATTTTTATTTCTATAGATATGCAACCCTTAAAACCATAAGTAATGCAGATACCTCACTGTTCATAACTCATTCTCAAATTACCCCTTTAAGAATTGAATGGGAACCAGGACTTTGGACAGAGGTTGGGTGGCCCTTTCTTGGAAGTGCTTCAGCTGTGGCTTTTCCATGGGATCCTACGGTTGGGTCCAGTCCTTCAATCCTTTGATTCTAAGTTAGTGCTCATTTCCTCCATCAGAATAAAGTCCAAAGTCCACCTGAGCCAGTGATTCTCAACCTGTGGGTCCCCATGTGTTTTGGCCTTCAACTCCTGAAATCCTGACAGCTGGTAAACTGGCTGGGAGTTGTAGGCCAAAACACGTTGGGACCCACAGGTTGAGAACCACAGCTCTGAGCAAATCTGGCCTGTGAAGGAAACTGTTTTCCAGAGGGTTCGGTGTCCCTGCAACCAAGCTGAGCCAAAAGTCCCCTTTTCAGGACCTTCAAATGGAAAACTGTAGCATTCTGCAGAGACATGGTGTTGGTAATTGATGCTCACTGTTGCAAAAGATGGATGCATTTACCTTATGCTGGTGCCACATACAGGCCATCCCTGAGTTACAAACATCCGACTTACCGCAATGAGTCTCCGATTTAGGCTGAGATATTAGCGGTATACAAGTGTACTAAATAAATAAATAAATAAATAAATTACAAGCGACTCATCGTTAAGAACAATGGGTCTGAGACCACAGGAAATGAGAGCAATCTATCCCTCGGGAAACCCACTCCTGGAAGAGTTGTTTATCACAGGGAAAAGGGGTTTCCCATGAAGCTTTCTCTCCAATCCTTGTTCTCACAACAAGCCACATTTTCCAACATCCAGTTCTCACAGGGACAGAAAGTGAGGGGAAATCTTCTGAACACTATATGTATTGCAAACGATGGATGCCTTCCTCATATGTTCACGCACCTCCTTCTTTGGTTAATCGCATCCTCTGACATTTAGAGTTCCACACAAAGTGGGAAACGTCATCAGAAATGCAAACCTGGAAGGACAAATGTGGATAAAAGTATGTTATGCTTAGGCTTCCATAACAGGGATTATTCTGGTCCAGTTGGAAGGAAGGTTGTGTGTCTGGAAGCATCCTGCCAAGAATGGCACCATGTGCTTTTAAATGGGCGACCACCCAGGAGAGAAGCAACCAGTTCAAAACAGTGGGGCAACTGGGAGCCAGAAAGAGTTTGCTTATGGGGCAGATAACACAACCCAGTGCCTTTTGGTTCGGACATCAAGCCAAAACCAGAGTGCAATGTGGCTCGATGTGCCCTGATTGTATTTATTTATCCACGCTGCTTTCTTCCTTCCTCCCTCCAGCTCGCTATATGAATTGCAACCAAAACACAACTAAAAACCAATCAGTTATAAATGATGAAGAACAATTAAAACCAAGTGATTAAATGAACTGTCGTGTCAGAAGCGTGCCGCGAATTGAAACATAAAAAGGAAGTGCAATCTTTCCGAAGGGCTTGAGTTATAGGCCTTAATGGTTGTCTAAATAAGAAGGCATTTGGCCTTCCAGTTGCAGTTGCGGGGTGGACGATGTGAGCCGATGTCTCTGCCTTTTTATTCTGAGTCGTAACAATAACAAGAATAACATATTCTTCTTTCCAAATCAAAACTACGGTATTTTTATGGGTTTTTTTAAGGAGATGCAGCCAGGATTATGGGAGCTGGGAAAGTGTTTGGGCTTTTCAGCTTCAGGCTTTTGGGTTTCTCAGTTTTGAGTTTCTGGTGTGACAACTCGAAGAGGTGGGCGAAACGGCACAGAATCAATTCTGTTTTTGTTCTGTTTTCATTCTGTTCCTGTTCTGTTCCTGTTCTGTTTTCGTACAGCTTGTGTTCTGTTTTCGTTCTGTTTTCGTTCTGTTCCTATTCTGTTCTTGTTCTGTTTTCGTACAGCTTTTGTTCTGTTTTGTTCTGTTTTCATTCTGTTCCTATTCTGTTCCTGTTCTGTTCTTGTTCTGTTTTCATACAGCTTTTGTTATGGTTTTGTTCTGTTTTCATTCTGGATTCGTTCTGTTTTCATTCTGTTTTCGTTCTGTTTTTGTTCTGTTTTCATTCTGTTCCTGTTCTGTTCTTGTTCTGTTTTTGTACAGCTTTTGTTTTGGTTTTGTTCTGTTTTTGTTCTGTTTCTGTTATGTTGTCATTCTGTTTCTGTTCTGTTTTCGTTCTGTTTTGGGGAAGTTTCTTCCTGAAACAGAAAGAGAACTTTGGATCCCAAATTAATCTCCTGGAATCTTCTCAAAAACAGAATGGGGTTGGGTGACCTGAAATTTGAAAGGAAAACAGAACGAAAACAAAGCAGATTGACACACCCCTCTACTGACAAGGCCATCTAGTTTCCCTTTTAAGGACAGAAGGAAGGAAGAAAATGTCTTCTGAAATACTTCATTTGAACAATGGAGACTTCAATATATATATATATATATATATATATATATATATATATATATACATACACACACACACACACACACACACACACACACACACCCTTATTTCCGTTTTGCTTTGGAGGACTCCGTTGCATTTGCGTTATCTCTGGGAAGGTTGTGCTCCTGATTAGCTTTTCGCGACACCACAGCGTCCCACTTTGTTTCCTATCAGGTGAACATCCAACGTCCCCCAAAATTGAGAAAAGGAGTTTAATGAAAAATGCCACTCGGGGCTCGCGCTCGTATTGGTGGCTCCCGAATCATCTCAGGGCAACGGATTCATCCCATCTGGGTTAATTCTGATCTTTGCAGGAGATACGGAACCTTTTACGTGGCTGATGGTTGGAACAGTTCAATTTTGGAGAGGTTTTCTTCTTCCTCCTCCTCCTCCTACTCATTCCTCTTTTCTCCTGCTTTCCAACACCAAAAAAGAAGCCAAATGAGGTGAAAGGCCTTTTCGAAAAGATGGAAATCTGCAAAAGTGGGGAAGAGAGAGCTCCAGAAACGAAAGTTGCCGGTTGAGATAATTGGGGTTAAGCAATTATATAATTAGGGTAAATATTAATTCCGGTATCGTATGCCAGCACTTTTTATGTGCATTATTTATGGGCTTTATTGAATTTTGATGCGAGATTACCGCCCGCCCTGAAACCCTGCGACGGGAGCAAGAAACCAAAGGGAAGATCTGCCCAAATTTGGAGGTTCATCTCCAATCATTATTGCACTCCAAAAAATTAGTTTTAGGTTAAAAAAATGCATTGATCAAGAGCATGGAAAGCAATTCAGTGAGGTCAATGGGTGAAGAAGAATAGGCTTTTGGCTTGAATCCTGTTAGTTTGTCAATAGACTTGTTGAATCAATGGCCAACATGGACTGATTGCATTGACTCAATGGGTTGCTCTAGTTGAGGATCTCCGGGTTCAGATTTAAGCACGCGTTCTGCAACATGCTTGGAGGTCAAGGAGATGCCATTCGACTCCATCAGTAAAACCATTCTGTCTAAGCAGCCAATTTCTTGCTCAGTATATCTTAGGCTGTGTCTACACTGTAGAATTAATCCAGTTTAATCCTCCTTTAGCTGCTGTGGCTCAATGATACGGAATCTGGGGAGTTGTAGTCTGTATCCTTCGGCAGAGAAAGCTAAAGGCCTTGTAAAATTACCACTCCCCAGGATGTATTATTATTATTAGTAGTAATAGTATTACTAGATTATTAGTATTAGGATTGTTCAATTATTAGTCTTAATTTTTATTACTACTAGTAGTAATTTTAGATTATTATTAGTAGTTTATTATTATTTTATTGTTATTACTACTATTAGTAGTATTAGTAGTAGTATTAGTATTATTAGATTATTAGTAATTATTATTATTAATAGTAATTTATTAGTAGTAGTATTAGTAGTATTAGTATCCTTATATTATTAGTATTAGTATTATTCAGTTATTAATAGTAATTTTTATTAGTAGTATTAGCAGTAGTGTTATTAGTATTATTTTATTATTATTACTAACATATCATTAGTAGTAATATTAGCATTATTCAATTATTAATAATTTATTACTATTAGTAATTTATTAGTAGTAGTATTAGTAGTATTAGTATCATTATATTATTAGTATTAGTATTATTCAGTTATTAATAGTAATTTTTCTTAGTAGTAGTATTAGTAGTAGTGTTATTAGTATTATTTTATTATTACTAACTTATTATCATTAGTAGTAATATTAGCATTATTAGATTATTAATAATTTATTATTAATAATTTATTAGTAGTAGTATTAGTATTAGTAGTAGTATCATTAGATTATTAGTATTAGTATTATTAGATTATTAGTATTATTTGATTATTATTAGTAATTTATTATTATTATTATTAGTTTATTAGTAATTTATTAGTAGTATTAGTAGTATTTTAGTATTAGTATTATTAGTTTATTAGTATTATTGGATTACTATTAGTAATTTATTATTATTAGTATTACTACTAGTGGTAGATATTAGTAATTTATTAGTATTATTAGTAGTATTTTAGTATTATTAGATTATTAGAATTTGTATTATTTGATTATTATTAATAATTTTTTATTATTAGAAGTATTAATAGTAGTATTAGTATTATTGTTATTAGTATTAGTATTACTATCCCACCATCTCTCTCCCCAGAAAGAGACCCAAAGCAGCTAACAATAAAAGCAATACACAATATAGTTTAGAACACCAAACAATACACAAACATTAAAATCGAATCAAACATCAAAATATGAAAAATTACATTGTTGAAACCAATAAAGCCATTAAAGAAAGCTATTAAGATCCAGAAAACATTGCTTAAATTCCGTCATAGAGGGAGAGGAAGCAATAACAAGGGGTGCCAATCTGCATTAATTCTACAGTATAGACACACCTTTAGTCCTCCTTACCAAACAAAGCCATCACACCCAACCTTGATGCCCAAGGCGTTGAATATAAATCTTCTTCCCATCTTGGGTTTTGAGCAATAGCGGGATTTGTCATCATTTCAATTGCATGTTAATAAGAATTATGATGCCCCCCCCCCCCCCGGAAGACCCCTTCTTGACTCGTTGTTGTCAAATGCCATTGATGTCTGAATTGGATGTACAATCAAGTGAGTCAAGAAGGGATCCAGGTCACCGTCTCAATCTCTCCTGCTTTGTGGACGTTCCTTGATATCCCAAGTCCATGAATTCAAGCCCACCCTCGACCACCCATCCCCTTGCCGTATTTGCTTCTTATTTGTGTGTTGTTATTGAGAACAGAAGGAGACGTCTCTGCCTCCTCTGGCACGTGTTGCGATAATTATGTGCCTCTCTCAATTGGAAGTTGCCTCAAACAGACACGTTCTGAATCATCTTTGTTTTTCAGCTGGCACTTGACTCACGCATTGAGTCCTCCTTGCAAAAAAGAGTGTGTGTTTGTGTGCACGGATAAGACCAATATGTTGAACTAATGCTTCTTATAATATGACTCCTCTTAGAAAATGCATAAGGAGGTGGGTGTACTACAACTCCCAACATTGTGGGTCAATTCCCCCCAAAGACAAGAGTGGTCAAAGTTGGGCATGTTGGGAATGCGTGCCAAGTTTGGTCCAGGTCCGTTGTTGATTGAGTTCAGAGCACTCTCAATGGTGGTGAACTACAACTCCCAACATTGTAGATCTGTTCCCCCCAAACTCAACCAGCATTTAACGTCATGTTGGGTCAATGTGCTAAGTTCATTGGGTTTGTCATGTTGGGTTTGTGTGCTAAGTTGGGTCCCGATCTGTTGCTCCATTATAGATGGATTTCATAGTCTTTCAAGTTGGGCATGTTGGGAATGTGTGCCAAGTTTGGTCCAGGTCCATTGTTGATTGAGTTCAGAGCACTCTCAATGGTGGTGAACTACAACTCCCAACATTGTAGATCAGTTCCCCCCAAACTCAACCAGCATTTAACATCATGTTGGGTCAATGTGCTAAGTTTGTTGGGTTTGTCATGTTGGGTTGTGTGCTAAGTTGGGTCCCCATCTGTTGTTCCACTATAGATGGATTTCATGGTCTTTCAAGCTGGGCATGTTGGAAATGTGTGCCAAGTTTGGTCCAGGTCCATCGTTGATTGAGTTCACAGCGCTCTCTGAATGGTGGTGAACTACAACTCCCAACATTGTAGATCAGTTCCCCCCAAACCCAACCAGCATTTAATGTCATTTTGGGTCAATGTGCTAAGTTTGTTGGGTTTGTCATGTTGGGTTTGTGTGCTAAGTTGGGTCCCGACCTGTTGTTCCACTGTAGATGGATTTCATGGTCTTTCAAGTTGGGCATGTTGGGAATGTGTGCCAAGTTTGGTCCAGGTCCATCGTTGATTGAGTTCACAGCACTCTCAATGTTGGCGAACTAAAACTCCCAACATTGTTGGTCAGTTTGCCCCAAACCCAACCAGCATTTAACGCCATGTTGGGTCAATGTGCTAAGTTCATTGAGTTTGTCATGTTGGGTTTGTGTGCTATGTTTGGTCCCGATCTGTTGTTCCACTATAGATGGATTTCATGGTCTTTCAAATTGGGCATGTTGGGAATGTGTGCCAAGTTTGGTCCAGGTCCATTGTTGATTGAGTTCACAGCACTCTCAAAGGTGGTGAACTACAACTCCCAACATTGTAGATCAGTTCCCCCCAAAACCAACCAGCATTTCACGTCATGTTGGGTCTATGTGCTAAGTTTGTTGGGTTTGTCATGTTGGGTTTGTGTGTTAAGTTTGGTCCCGATCTGTTGTTCCACTGGAGATGGATTTCCTGGTCTTTCCATAATAAGATCAGGGTAGAAAATGGTGAATCATCTTGAATGGCATCTCCTCACCCTTTACCTTGGATGATGCATAGATCTGAATGTCTCAATAGTTTCCCCTTAACCCTGATTTGACTGAAGCGTGGCTCTGATTTGAATTCAGAATGAAAGGACCTTGGCTTCGCGAAGTTCAGGTTAAGAGCGGAGATTAGCATAAAAGCAAAACCTGCGCAAGTGGGGTCCGGCCAAGGCTGTAATTCTCCATCCTTTTGCATCACTTTGTGGTTTGGCACATTGAGTGTTGCTTAGCATTACATGCACAGATTTAATTGTTTCAGAGTTAAGTGCTGGTTGGGTGCCACATCTTGCTCGTTGCCCTGAACCATAAGGGCTGATATCCACGTAATAGTGTGTTAATGCATTGTCGAAGGCTTTCATGGTCGGAATCACTGGGTGGTTGTAGGTTTTTTTCAGGCTATATGGCCATGGTCTAGAGGCATTCTCTCCTGACGTCTCGCCTGCATCTATGGCAAGCATCCTCAGAGGTGGTGAGGTCTGCTCAAGCAGTATGGGGCTTTCAGACCTCACTACCTCTAGAGCAGTGGTTCTCAACCCGGGGTCCCCAGATGTTTTTGGCCTACAACTCCCAGAAATCCCAGTTAGTTTATCAGCTGTTAGGATTTCTGGGAGTTGAAGGCCAAAAACATCTGGGGACCCCAGGTTGAGAACCACTGCTCTAGAACATGGCCATATAGCCCAAAAAACCCTACAACAATCCAATAGTGTGTTATCCCGTAATTTCAATATTGTGTACACCATTATTAAAAACACAACACTCCAGAAAATAGTCACAGAGGTCAAAAATTTCTATCTGTAAATAGTATTAATTCTATAATTGCAAAAACTATTGGATTGTTGTGGGCCTCCAAAAGGAGGGACTTTCGAAATCTGTCTCATATGTTCCCATCACACAAGCTTGAGGAAGATCTGGAGATCTTCTGGAGTATCTCCAGAAGATCTTGGAGCTCCAGTGGACTCCGAAAGGAAGATATATAGGTATTAGGTGACCTCAGATATGAGTCAAGAGCAGGTTTTGGAGTCAAAATTATGACTTTTGATATGACCCATGGATACGTCAGCCTACAATATCTAGACTTGTACATGAATATATGGCGTAGGTCTTTCGGATAGGCTGGGCTCAAGCAGTATGGTGCTTTCATGGTAGGTAGGTAAATAGATAGATAGATAGATAGATAGAGAGAGAGAGAGAGAGAGATAGATAGATAGAGACTTTGTAGGTCAACACCAGGGCTTTGAGTTGCAGCTTGTGTAACCCTGTGAGTCTTTGATTGCTTTCATCCAGAAAATTGAGCCTCTTGGGAGCAATCCCTCAATTCCTTCATTCCCTTCATCTTCATTTCCATGGCTTGGCTCTTCCTTCTCTTGTTCATCAATCATCATCCAATCAATTTTATTATTGTCTGGGGTCATTTGATAGAAAGAGTGGGCAGCAAGATCAATGACCATGGATGGAACGAAGGAATGAATGGAGCAGGCATCCGTGGTCAAGCATATAGTATATCTCCAGAGATGTGGACTAGAGTTTTTGGACCAGAAATGCATTTGGTCTAAATGTAGTTTGACACCACTTCAATGACTAAATACTATGGAATCTTGGGAGTTGTAGTTTTACATTGTCTTTGCCAAAAAGTGCTGGTTCCTCACCAATCTACAAATCCTACGATTCCATGGCATGGAGCCATGGCAGTCAAAGTGGCATCAAGCTGCATTCATTCTCCAGTGTAGATGCACACTGTGTCTCACCAGAACTGTAACTCCCAGGAATCTCCAGCATTGAGCCATGGGAGTTAAAGTGGTGTCAAACTGCAATTACTTTACTTACTTACTGAGGTGATCTCTTGTTGTCCGAGGATGATGGTCCTCTCAAGTGTAGTGTCCTGGTGGTGGGTCCGAAGGTGACTGTGAAGCCCTATTCCTGATCTGCATGTTCTCCCGCAGTGAGGGCATCTGTTTCCAGACTGAAGGCAGTCCCGGTCGGGGTTGGCTTGACGCGCCTTCCTCTTGGCATGTTTCTCTCTTTCGCCCTCCATTCGTGCCTCTTCAAATTCTACAGCACTGCTGGTCACAGCTGACCTCCAGCTGGAGTGCTCAAAGACCAGGGCTTCTCAGTTCTCCGTGTCTATGCCAGAGTTTTTAAGGTTGGCTTTGAGCAGGTTTTTAAATTTATTTTCCTGCCCACCAACATTCCGTTTTCCATTCTTGAATTTGGAATACAGCAACTGCTTTGGGAGATGGTGATCTTTGGGCATCCGGACAACGTGGCTGGTCCAGCAGAGCTGATGGCGAAGGACCATCGCTTCAATGCTGGTGGTCTTTGTTTCTTCCAACACGCTGATGTTTCTCCGCCTGTCTTCCCAAGAGATTGGCAGGATTTTCTGGAGTCAGCGCTGATGGAATCATTCCAGGAGTTGCATGTGACGTCTGTAGACAGTCCACGTTTCGCAGGCATATAGCAGGGTTGGGAGGACAATGGCTTTATAAACAAGCACCTTGGTGTCCCTACAGATGTCCTGGTCCTCAAACACTCTCTGCTTCATTCGGAAAAATGCTGCACTCGCAGAGCTCAGGCAGTGTTGAATTTCAGTCTCAATGTTGACGTCTGTAGACAGTCCACGTTTCGCAGGCGTAGAGCAGGGTTGGGAGGACAATGGCTTTATAAACAAGCACCTTGGTCTCCCTATGGATGTCCCGGTCCTCAAACACTCTCTGCTTCATTCGGAAAAATGCTGCACTCGCAGAGCTCAGGCAGTGTTGAATTTCAGTCTCAATGTTGACGTCTGTAGACAGTCCACGTTTCGCAGGCGTAGAGCAGGGTTGGGAGGACAATGGCTTTATAAACAAGCACCTTGGTCTCCCTATGGATGTCCCGGTCCTCAAACACTCTCTGCTTCATTCGGAAAAATGCTGCACTCGCAGAGTTCAGGCAGTGTTGTATTTCAGTCTCAATGTTGACGTCTGTAGACAGTCCACGTTTCGCAGGCATATAGCAGGGTTGGGAGGACAATGGCTTTATAAACAAGCACCTTGGTGTCCCTACAGATGTCCTGGTCCTCAAACACTCTCTGCTTCAGTCGGAAAAATGCTGCACTCGCAGAGTTCAGGCAGTGTTGTATTTCAGTCTCAATGTTGACGTCTGTAGACAGTCCACGTCTCGCAGGCATAGAGCAGGGTTGGGAGGACAATAGCTTTATAGACAAGCACCTTGGTATCCCTACGGATGTCCCAGTCCTCAAACACTCTGCTTCATTCGGGAAAATGCTACACTTGCAGAGCTCAGGCAGTGTTGAATTTCAGTGTCATTGTTGACTTTTGTGACAAACTGGGATAATCCTGCAGTGTAGATGCAGCTCAGGAGGATGGACACATTTGGACTGCAGGACGCTGCAAACCAAGCATGCTTTGGGAGTTTTATGGAGAGGCTTTAATCATTTTATGCCGCTGCTTCGTTAGTTGCCTCTTAAATTTTACTGTTTTGAATTTGGAACTATTTTTTCAGGAGTCTTGGCTTTGAGAGGCGACACACACACACATATATTAAAAAACTAGCTGTCCCCTGCCAGGCGTTGCTGTGGCCCAGTCTGGTGATCTGGAAAATAAAGTAATGGTTTCTAATACATGTGATGTCTTTGTGCTTGTGGGTAAACAGTATTTCTTGCTGTTTCTATGTCAGTGTTGATGTGGAGAGTGTCTGCTTTGCCCACCCTGGAACAGGCAACATATCATTGTCCTTCTGTAAGGGTCCCTTTCAAATCTAGGATACTATATCTCTCTCTGTGTGTGTCATATCTATCTATCTATCTATCTATCTATCTATCTATCTATCTATATCTATGGGTGCATGGCTATTTCTCAGGAGGGCTTTGATTAGATTTTCTTGCCCTGGTGAAGAGAGTTGGATTAGATGACCTTAAGTATTTTTTGTTGGTCATGGGGGTTCTGTATGGGATGTTTGCCCCAATTCTGTGTTTGTGGAGTTCAGAATGCTCTTTGATTGTAGGTAAACTATAAATCCCAGCAACTACAACTCCCAAATGTCAAGTTCTATTTCCCCCAAACTCCATCTGTGTTCATATTTGGGCATATGGAATATTTGTGCCAAGTTTGGTCCAGATCCATCCTTGTTTGAGTCCATTTCCCCCAAACTCCATCTGTGTTCATATTTGGGCATATGGAATATTCGTGCCAAGTGTGGTCCAGATCCATCCTTGTTTGAGTCCACAGTGCTCTCTGGATGTAGGTGAACTACAATTCCCAAAATCAAGGTCAATGCCCACCAAATTCTTCTGGTGTTTTCTGTTGACATGGGAGTTTTGTGTGCCCAATTTGATTCAATTCAATTGTTGGTGGAGTTCAGAATGCTCTTTGATTGTAGGTGAACTATAAATCCCAAGAACTACAACTCCCAAATGACAAAATCAAAATTTTTTTGAGTGAAGGACATACATTGGGTTGTTAGGTGTATGCCGTCCAAATTTGATGTCAATTCACCCACTGGTTTTTGAGTTCCGTTAATCCCACAAACGAACATTACATTTTTATTTATATAGAATCATAGAATCAAAGAGTTGGAAGAGACCTCATGGGTCATCCAGTCCAACCCATTCTGCCAAGAAGCAGGAATATTGCATTCAAATCACCCCTGACAGATGGCCATCCAGCCTCTGTTTAAAAGCTTCCAAAGAAGGAGCCTCCACCACACTCCGGGGCAGAGAGTTCCACTGCTGAACGGCTCTCACAGTCAGGAAGTTCTTCCTCATGTTCAGATGGAATCTCCTCTCTTGTAGTTTGAAGCCATTGTTCCCTTGCGTCCTAGTCTCCAAGGAAGCAGAAAGGAAGGTTGCTCCCTCCTCCTCCCTGTGACTTCCTCTCACATATTCATACATGGCTATCATATCTCCTCTCAGCCTTCTCTTCTTCAGGCTAAACATGCCCAGTTCCCTAAGCCGCTCCTCATAGTGCTTGTTCTCCAGACCCTTGATCATTTGAGTCGCCCTCCTCTGGACACATTCCAGCTTGTCAATATCTCTCTTGAATTGTGGTGCCCAGAATTGGACACAATATTCCAGGTGTGGTCTAACCAAAGCAGAATAGAGGGGTAGCATTACTTCCTTAGATCTAGACACTATGCTTGCAATCAGCTCCCAATCGCAAGGCTTGGCTTTGGACGCGGCTCCTCAACGGAGTCTAGATGCTTGTGTTGTGATTTAAGGGAAGGGGAAGGGAGCGCCGACCCCTTTCTCCGTCCAGGTCCCTGACATTTGCCACGTCGGGAAGAAATGTGCCGCCATCAAAGCTCCAAAGGGCCCTGTTTCCAAAATAGAAATATGAGCCGGAGTCAACGGCCTCAAAAGATACATCAGAGTTATCGGATTAAGCGTGAGAAACTGCTTGTTGTTGCATTTCTGTCTTGTAAATGAGCTTGCAATGCAGCCTCGCGCAAGAGGCCGGGCGAGGAGCGCCTTCCGAATATTTGTGCTATTAATCTCCCCCGGAGTTAGTCGCTGCTAAACGTTGGCGGCTGTTGCTTCTTCTCCCGGTGGAGGTTTGAGGGGAAGCCAAGGGTCCTCCGGCAATCTCCAGTGGGTTGGCTTTCATGCGGAATAAAAGATGCGCCTCCGAGGTTGAACGCCTTGCAAGCCCTTGGGATTCAGCCCTTCTTCAAGATGGGGCTCCCATTGGGATGTCTATGGGCTTGGAGGGTTAGGAGCGCGTTGCAAGATTTCCCGTTGATAGAAGAGTTAGAATGATGGAATCCTAGAATCCTAGAGTTGGAAGAGACCTCAAGGGCCATCCAGTCCAACCCCATTCTGCCAAGAAGCAGGACAATCGAGTTCCAAGCACCCCTAACAGATGGTCATCCAGCCTCTGCTTGAAAGCCTCCAAAGAAGGAGTCTCCACCACACCTCAGGGTAGAGAGTTCCATCAAAGCACCTCGACAGATGGCCGTCCAGCCTCTGCTTCAAAGCCTCCAAAGAAGGAGTCTCCACCACACTTCAGGGCAGAGAGTTCCATCAAAGCACCCCCAACAGATGGCTATCCAGCCTCTGCTTCAAAGCCTCTAAAGAAGGAGTCTCCACCCCACCCCAGGGCAAAGTGTTCTATCAAAGCACCCCCAACAGATGGCCATCCAGCCTCTGCTTCAAAGCCTCCAAAGTAGGAGTCTCCACCACACCCCAGGGCAGAGAGTTCCATCAAAGCACCCCGACGGATGGCCATCCAGCCTCTGCTTGAAAGCCTCCAAAGAAGGAGTCTCCACCACACCCCAGGGTAGACAATTCCATCAAAGCACCCTCGACAGATGGCCATCCAGCCTCTGCTTGAAAGCCTCCAAAGGAGGAGTCTCCACCACACCCCAGGGCAGAGAGTTCTATCAAAGCACCCCCGACAGATGGCCATCCAGCCTCTGTTTGAAAGCCTCCAAAGAAGGAGTCTCCACCACACCCCAGGGCAGAGAGTTCCATCAAAGCACCCCGACAGATGGCCATCCAGCCTCTGCTTCAAAGCCTCCAAAGAAGGAGTCTCCACCACACCCCAGGGTAGAGAGTTCCATCAAAGCACCCCCCACAGATGGCCATCCAGCCTCTGCTTGAAAGCCTCCAAAGAAGGAGTCTCCACCACACCTCAGGGTAGAGAGTTCAATCAAAGCACCCCCGACAAATGGCCATCCAGCCTCTGCTTCAAAGCCTCCAAAGAAGGAGTCTCCACTACACCCCAGGGCAGAGTGTTCTATCAAAGCACCCCCAACAGATGGCCATCCAGCCTCTGCTTCAAAGCCTCCAAAAAAGCCTCCACCACATCCCAGGGCAGAGAGATCCATCAAAGCACCCCAGACAGATGGCCATCCAGCCTCTGCTTGAAAGCCTCCAAAGAAGGAGTCTCCACCACACCCCAAGGTATAGAGTTCCATCAAAGCACCCCAGACAGATGGCCATCCAGCCTCTGGTTCAAAGCCTCCAAAGAAGGAGTCTCCACCCCACCCCACCCCAGGGCAGAGTGTTCTATCAAGGCACCCCCAACAGATGGCCATCCAGCCTCTGCTTCAAAGCCTCCAAAGGAGGAGTCTCCACCACACCCCGGGGCAGAGAGTTCCATCAAAGCACCCTCAACAGATGGCCATCTGGCCTCTGCTTCAAAGCCTCCAAAGAAGGAGTCTCCACCATACCCCAGGGCAGAGAGTTCCATCAAAGCATCCCGACAGATGGCCGTCCAGCCATCTCCAGAGCAGAGAGTTCTATCAAAGCACCCCCGACAGATGGCCATCCAGCCTCTGCTTCAAAGCCTCCAAAGAAGGAGTCTCCACCACACCCCAGGGCAGAGAGTCCCATCAAAGCACCCCTGACAGATGGCCATCCAGCCTCTGTTTAAAAGCTTCCAAAGAAGGAGCCTCTACCACACTCCGGAGCAGAGAGTTCCACTGCTGAACAGCTCTCACAGTCAGGAAGTTCTTCCTTGTGTTCAGATGGAATCTCCTTTCTTGTAGTTTGAAGCCATTGTTCCCTTGCGTCCTAGTCTCCAGGGAAGCAGAAAGGAAGCTTGCTCCCTCCTCCTCCCTGTGACTTCTTTCACATATTTATCCATGGCCCTCATCATATCTCCTCTCAGCCTTCTCTTCTTCAGGCTAAACATGCCCAGCTCCTTAAGCCGCTCCTCATAGGGCTTGTTCTCCAGACCCTTGATCATTTGAGTCGCCCTCCTCTGGAGACATTCCAGCTTAGAGTTAACATCTCTCTTGAATTGTGGTGCCCAGAATTGGACACAATATTCCAGGTAAAGTGGTCTAACCAAAGCGGAACAGAGCATGGGGAGCATGACTTCCCTAGATCTAGACACTAGGCTCCTCTTGATGCAGGTCAGAATCCTTCTAGAACGTGGCCATACACCCTGAAATACTTACAGCAACTCAGTGATTCTGACCATGAAAGCCTTTGACAACACATTGAACACTCCCATGATTCCATAACATTCTATGGTGTAGATGCATTCTCTGTGTTTATGAGTGTGTATACACACAAACAGGGACATGGACTTAGACAGGAGCTTCTATATTCAACAATACTTGGCCACGGTAGTCCACGCTCGGGTTACATCCCGCCTAGATTACTGCAATGCTCTCTACGTGGGGTTGCCTTTGAAGACGGCCCAGAAGCTCCAACTGGTCCAGCGTGCGGCAGCCATGATACTAACAGGAGCGGGACGCAGGGAGCATACAACTCCCCTGCTGTACCAGCTCCACTGTCTGACGATCTGCTACCGGGCTGAATTCAAGGTGCTGGCGTTGGCCTATAAAGCCCTAAACGGTTCCGGTCCAAGATACCTGACTGACCGCCTCTCGGCCTATGAGCCCACGAGGACTTTGAGATCTTCTGGGGAGGCCCTGCTCTCAATCCCGCCTGCGTCACAGGCACGGCTGGCGGGGACGAGAGATAGGGCCTTCTCGGTGGTGGCTCCTCGGCTGTGGAACACCCTTCCCGTGGACATCAGGCTAGCCCCCTCCCTGTTGATATTCCGCAGGAAGCTGAAGACCTGGCTATTTAAGAAGGCATTTGACCAAGAAGTGCAATGACAGGTGAATTGATCATAGGAATGGAACAACGGAAATGATATTGGATTGTGGACTGATGATGAGACGATTCGGAATGTAGTAGGAATTTTTGTAGTAATGTTGATGTTTTGATAAGATGTTTTTCTGATAATGATGTGGGTTATTTTGCACTATGTTTTGTATTTGCACTTGTTTTTTCATGTTGTACACCGCAATGAGTCGCCCTTAAAGGGCTGAGAATTGCGGTATATAAGCGCAGTAATAAATAAATAAATAAATAAATACATTATTTATTAGTCCTACAATCCCATTTATACGATTGAATGCAGGTATTTTGGATGTTACATGTGCCATATGGGCAAAACCACCAAAGGTGGGTGTCCAAACCCAGGGACCATATATCTGTGGCATCTTGAGATCAACCATGGGACATGGAGCGTCCCCGCCTTTCTGATTTGCCCTTGTTTGGCCTTCCTTTTCATACATTTGGGAGACATTTTGGGTCCATCAACTCAACTGGCATGTGAAAGAGAACACAAAGAATGCTGTTGACATCCTCTTCCCAACTGCCTCCTACTGTAAAGATCAGTCTCATCTCTGACAACTGAAGAAAGGGAAGCCAAAACATTGTGCGGTTGATGTATATTAGTCTTGTTTATAAGTCACACACACACACACTATATGTATATATGTATATATATGTATATATCTCCCCACCGTGATTAATTGCATCTTCCTTATATCGAGGACAGGCTTGGAAGGAGTGCTGTCAGTTTGCCTTTTAATCACCCGGGGAAGATCTATGGAGAGGAACCCCTTCGGCAAGGCTGGTTTTCGAAAATGTAATCTCAGTTTACGGATGAAATACGGGAGGGCACAATTACGCCAAGACATCTTGTCTGGCTTCGTTCCAGCTGTTTAGAAATGTGGATTTCTCGGATCCGGGTCCCTTGTGCTCTTTGGGCGAAGCCGTCGCAGGCGCTCCGTAATGAGGAGGACTGCGGCCGGAATGGCAAATGAGTAGACCTTATTAGAGAGAGAGAGAGAGAGAGATTGAGAGAGAGAGCGGTGTGTGTGTTTTTGCAAGGAGCCCCGGCTTCTCCTTCCTTAAATGCCTCGTGTTCGTTTGACCTTCTAATGCCTGCTGGAGGCAGGAAGACAGACTGTCAGGCTGGTTTTATTCTTAGCAGCGCGGCGCATCCCCGTCCAGAGGAGTTGTCGGCCTTTCCTTTGCAGTTGTGCGGCTCTCATGTCTTTGGCTCTGTCTCTGTATTTGCTGGAGCATTACGAACAGATTAACAGAGCTCACCTGGTCCAGGTTTTGCAGTAGAATCACAAACAGGGTGGGTTTTTTTAAATGTAGTTTTCCTGAAGCGCAAAAAACGATGTCAGGTGCATTTCTTTGGCAGACGTCGCAGGCGGGCCGGGGCGACTGCTGGGCGCAGCGCATTAAATACCGGTCTGGAGGCGTTGCTGCAAGCAAGCATTTGCTTGTCGACGACAGGCGTGATGAATCTGCTTGCTCAGAAAGCACTTTGTTAATGAGTTGCATAAAAAGGTGGTTTAGGGTGTGTGGGGTAGGCTGGGTTGGAGCCATTGCTCAATGCCATCGTTGGTGTTGTGAGCTGTCAAGGCATTTCAGACCTACGGAGAACCTAACACAAGGCTTTCTTGCTAGGATTTGTTCATACGGGATAGTCCAACATGGTCTTCTTCTTGGGCTGAGAGAGCATGACTTGTTCAAGGCTCAGTTGGCTTAGGACTGTGGAAGATCTGGATTTGAAAGTCCGCTCAGCCATGGAAACCCTTAGACAGTCCTGGACAACCTGAACGTCTCCACCTCCCAGAAGCCCTAGCCAGCTTGACCAATGGCCAGGAATTCTGGAAGCTGAAGAGCACAACCTCTGGAAGACTGCAAGTTGAGCAGGCCTGCCCTAAGGAGAACCTACCATGGGTCAACATTGCTCATTGGGGTTTTTGCTAACATTGCCTTCTTCTGGGGCTGAGTGAGCATGACTTGCCCAAGGCTCAGTTGGGTTAGGACTGTGGAAGATCTGGATTTGAAAGTCCGCTCAGCCATGGAAACCCTTAGACAGTCCTGGACAACCTGAATGTCTCCACCTCCCAGAAGCCCTAGCCAGCTTGACCAACGGCCAGGAATTCTGGAAGCTGAAGAGCACAACCTCTGGAAGACTGCAAGTTGAGCAGGCCTGCCCTAAGGAGAACCTACCATGGGTCAACATTGCTCATTGGGGTTTTTGCTAACATTGCCTTCTTCTGGGGCTGAGTGAGCATGATTTGCCCAAAGCTCAGTTGGCTTAGGACTGTGGAAGATCTGGATTTGAAAGTCCACTCAGCCATGGAAACCCATCCATTGCATTTCCATGGTTGGGTAGGGCTTCAAGTTCAGATCTTCCATGGTCCTTGTCCACCACTCAAAACACTACTGCTCATTGACTCAGTCCTGTAGCATAAACCGTTTATGATTTGTGATGACCCCTTCCACACTGCCATATAAAATCCAGATTTTCTGCTTTGAACTGGATTATATCATCATCATCAAAATAGTTTATTGTACGAACCCAAGGCCATAACAAAAAGCACCACACAGACACAATAGTACCTTCAGAGTACAGGCACCAAAGATACTAAACAGAACCATAATTTGCTCCCACAACAAAAACAATGGAAGTTAATAATAGCTAAAATACATTTTAGGAGGGGATCCAGTTAACCCTTAGAATCTCCTTGGCAGTTGATAGCAATTTTATCTAATATTATATCATAATGTAGACTCATATAATCCAATTAGAAGCCGGTAATGTGGGTTATCTGATTTGATCATCTGGTTTATATGGCAGTGTAGAAGGGTCCTTAGAGAGGCCTGTACAACCTGAACCTTTCCACCTCCCAGAAGCCCTAGCCAGCTTGACCAATGGCCAGGAATTCTGGGAGCTGAAGAGCACAACATCTGTAGGACTGCAAGTTGAGCAGGCCTGTCTTAAGGAGGACCTACCATGGGTCAACATTGCTCATTGGGGTTTTGCTAACATTGCCTTCTTCTGGGGCTGAGCGAGCATGGCTTGCACAAGGCTCAGTTGAATTAGGACTGTGGACGATCTGGATTTGAAAGCCCACTCAGGCATGGAAAGCCATCCATTGCACTTCCGTGGTTGAATGGGCCTTCAAGTCCAGATCTTCCATAGTCCTAGTCCAACACACAATACACTACACCTTGTTGGCTATGTCATCCAGCACACGTCATTTCTGACTCATAAGGAGAACCTATTATAGGTCCAGATTTGCTGACATTACCTTCTGAGATGGAGTGAACATGACTTGCCCAGGGCCATCCATGGGATTTCCAGTTCCAAGTGGAGTTTCAAGTCTAGGTCTTCCAGAGTCCAGCACTCAAACCACTACACCTCACTGACACAGTACTGTCACATCTCTCACTTCTGACGTATGGTGACCTTAAGGAGAACCTTTCACGAGGTTTTCTTGTCGAGATTTGTACAGAGGGAATTCTCCAACATCAACATGACTTGCCCAAGGCTCATTTGAACTAGGACAAATTGGACTCAACTATGGAAGATCTGGATTTGAAACTCCACTTGGGCATAGATATCCATTGATTGACTTACCCAAGGCCATCCATTGGGTTTCCAGGACTGGGTGGCGTTTCAAGTCCAGATCTTCCATAGTCCTATTGCAGCACTCAAACCAGTCCACCTCACTGGCTCAGTCATGTGGCATAAGTCGGCTCTGACTTATGGAGATCCCCAAGAGAACCACTTATGGGATCACAATTTGCTCAGAAGGGGTTTGTCAACAATGTCTTCTTGTGAGGTGGAATGGGTATGACTTGGCCAAGGCCATCCATTGGGTTTCCAGAACTGAGTGGCGTTTCAAGTCCAGATCTTCCATAGTCCTATTACAGCACTCAAACCAGTTCATCTCACTTGCTCAGTCATGTGGCATAAGTTGCTTCTGACTTATGGAGATCCCCAAGAGAACCACTTATGGGATCACAATTTGCTCAGAAGGGGTTTGTCAACAATGTCTTCTTGTGAGGTGGAATGGGCATGACTTGGCCAAGGCCATCCGTTGGGTTTCCAGGAGTGAGTGGAGTTTCAATCCCATGTCTTCCATAGTCTGAACCCAACATTCAAACAAATACACCTCATTGGCTCAGTCCTGTCACAGCCCCTTATAAACAAATATAATAATAATATAATATCATCTGATGAGGATCTCCAAACAAGATAAAATGGCTATTGTGGTCCAAAAAGCTACCATGCTGGTTGAACTTCATTGGAATCTTCTCTAGTTAGAGCTTCTTCCCATGCCCCGGTTTTCTGTCCTCCTGGTTCTCCTTCCAGATGTTCTTCTGCATTCCCCAAAACACAACTCTCCACGATAGGAAAAGGAATCTATGAAATCTCGTATGTCTCCCAAATAGTTTGCAAAACAAGCCAAAGGCATGCAGCTGTGTCCCAATCATGGTAAGAGGGCTTCTTTCCATCTTCAGAATGTGTTGCATTCCAACACAACTCTCCCAGAAGAACAGTCTATTCGTTGGGTTCCTGAGATGGAAATAAGTGAAGTATTGGGCGCAAGCTGTCTCCCACTGAAATGCACACAGTTTTCTCTTCTCCCTCTCTCTCTTTTCGAGATGTCAGCAGATCCCCGAGACGTTCCATGTTTCCAAGCCCACATTTCTCCCCTTTGTCTTCATTAGAAGAGTTTGGGGGCGGTGACGGAGAAGAATCCTTCAACACAGAATCTGTGCTACTCTTGGAGTGCCGAGATCTCGCACCGGTGTCATTCTGGATAATTATCACATTTGGAGAAGTCTTAATGAGGATTCTGGGGGTTGCAACAGTTTAAGGAAGGGAGATGATCCTTGGGGGGGGGGGGCATCAAAGCATTTTGTGTTTTGTCGGGCGAATGTGGGCTTTGCTTGGGATCCTTGCTGGAATGGCTCTCCTTCCTTGGTTGGGTTCGGAACGGCACCCACAGGCCAGATCGGAGCGCCTGTTCGGGGAAGCAAGGAATCTAGGTCGCTTGCGCTGCAGACGCCCGTTCCATAGGCAGATTAATCCTCCTTCCTTCCTTTCTCTCGCTCTTTCTTTTCTTTTCTCTCTTTCTCTCTTTCTTTCTTTCTTCCCCCTCTTTGTGCCACCCTAGTTTTTAAGCCTGCTGTGCCGAGTCCGGGGAAAACGGTGCGCGGTTCCCTGGTACATATTACGCAGCGGGCCCCCCGAATTAAATTGATGTGTGGGGGAGTCTTGATTTGTAGTTCAGTCGTGAAAGTACAGCTCACTCCTAATGTGACCTCCTGCCGGGAAGGAAGTCGGCATGGATTTTAACTCTGTAGCATCCGCGGGGAAGACTCCATTTTAGGAAGCAATTAGTGGCCCTTCGCGTCTTCCTGAGCAGCGGGAGGTCCCGGAGATGTGCCAGCAGCGGTGGTGTGCATGTGTATCTCCCTCTCTCTTTCCTTTATCCTTCTCTTCCTCCCTTTCTTCCTCCTTTCTCTTTTCCCCTCCTCCTTCCCTTCCTTCCTTCCTTCCTTCCTTCCTTCCTTCCTTCCTTCCTTCCTTCCTTCCCCTTCCTTCCTTCCTTCCCTCTCTCCCTCCTTCCTTCCCTCTCTCCCTCTTTTCTCCTTCCATCCTTCCCTTCCACCTTTTCTTCCTTCCTTCCTTCCTTCCTTCCTTCCTTCCTTCCTTCCTTCCTTGTCTCTTACCTCCCTCTCTTCCTCCTTCCTTTCTTCCTCCCTTCCCTTTTGTCTTTCCTTCTCTCTTTCCTCTATCCTTCCCTTCCTCCATTTCTTCCTCCTTTCTCTTTTTCCCTTCTCCTTCCCTTCCTTCCTTCTTTCCTTCCTTTTCCTTCCTTGCTTCCTTCTTCCCTCCTTCCTTCCCTCCCTTCCCTCTTTCTACTTCCATCCTTCCCATCCACCTTTTCTTCCTTCCTTTTCTCTTTCCTCCCTCTCTTCCTCTTTCTTCTCCGTTCCTCTTTTCCTTTTTGTATTTCCTTCCTTCTCTCTTTCCTTTATCCTTCTCTTCCTCCCTTTCTTCCTCCTTTCTCTTTTCTCCTCCTCCCTCCCTCCCTCCCTCCCTTCCTTCCTTCCTTCCTTCCTTCCTTCCTTCCTTCCTTCCCCTTCCTTCCTTGCTTCCCTCTTCCCTCCTTCCTTCCCTCTCTCCCTCCTTCCTTCCCTCTCTCCCTCTTTTCTCCTTCCATCCTTCCCTTCCACCTTTCCTTCCTTCCTTCCTTCCTTCCTTCCTTCCTTCCTTCCTTCCTTCCTTCCTTCCTTCCTTGTCTCTTACCTCCCTCTCTTCCACCTTCCTTTCTTCCTCCCTTCCCTTTTGTCTTTCCTTCTCTCTTTCCTCTATCCTTCCCTTCCTCCATTTCTTCCTCCTTTCTCTTTTTCCCTTCTCCTTCCCTTCCTTCCTTCCTTCCTTCCTTCCTTCCTTCCTTCCTTTTCCTTCCTTGCTTCCTTCTTCCCTCCTTCCTTCCCTCCCTTCCCTCTTTCTCCTTCCATCCTTCCCATCCACCTTTTCTTCCTTTTCTCTTTCCTCCCTCTCTTCCTCTTTCTTCTCCGTTCCTCTTTTCCTTTTTGTCTTTCCTTCCTTCTCTCTTTCCTTTATCCTTCTCTTCCTTCCTTTCTTCCTCCTTTCTCTTTTTCCCTCCTCCTTCCCTCCCTCCCTCCCTTCCTCCCTTCCTTCCTTCTTTCCTTCTTTCCTCCTTCCTTCCCACTCTCCCTCTTTTCCTTCCATCTGTCCCTTCCTCCCTTTTGTCCTTTCTCCCATCTCTTGTTCTTTCCTTCTTCTCTTCCTTCCTCCTGTCACTGGGAAGCCAGTCCTCCTAACAGGGAGTGCTAGCATATATGTGTGCGTGTGCATGTCTGTATGTTTCCACATCACCAGTTTTTGCCTTAACGTTCAGCCCATGTCCAGGCAGGATCTAGCTGTGGTTTATCCAAAGAGCTCTGGAGTTTACCTGATTTGAAGAGTAGACACACAAACAGCAGAAGTGCCTTTCCAAATCAGGAAGGCTTTTCTCTCTTTCAGTTTGGTGGTACCAGACCCCAACAGTGTGACCTCTCCTTCTTTCTACTCACAACGAATTCTTCAATGCATCTCTCTCCAACAAAACACCCCTGACCCACAGAGTATTTGCTATCCCAATTTATACCTATATAATTCAAGCAACAATTGCATTACTTGGGATTACTTCATGGTTGCATCACACAAGGAATTGCCTCATGGTTCCCTCAGCCACTGAGACTTGTCTAGTCATCCTGACTTTACAATTAATCATGAATATGCATGACTTATAGACAAATTCTAACAGCTTGTCGGAGAAACCCTGGTTTGTCCATATAAGGTGAATGGCTGTGACTCGAAAGCCACCTCCATTTCAACCACTTTTTTTGTTTCTTACGATCTTGGAGGTGGAGACCTCAGAGACGGAGACCTCGGAGACAGTGACTTTGGAGACGGAAATCTCAGACATGGAGATGACTGAGGTCTTGGAGAACTCGAAGATGGAGATCTTGGAGATGGGGATTTTGGAGATGGTGATCTTGGCGATCTCAGTGATGGAAATCTCAGAGATCTCAGAGATGAAGATCTTCATGATGGAGGTCTTAGAGATGGAGATCTTGGAGTTTTTGACGATGGAGATCTTGAAGATGGGGATTTTGGAGATGGGGATCTTGGCGATCTCAGTGATGGAAATCTCAGAGATCTCAGAGATGGAGGTCTTGGAGATGGAGGTCTCAGAGATGAAGATCTTTGAGATGGAGATCTTGGAGATTTTGACGATGGAGATCTTGGAGATGGGGATTTTGGAGATGGTGATCTTGGTGATCTCATAGATGGAAATCTCTGAGATCTCGGAGATGGAGGTCTTCATTATGGAGGTCTCGGAGATGGAGATTTTGATAATAGAGATCTTGGAGATCTTGACAAGAGATGGGGATTTTGGAGATGGTGATCTTGGCGATCTAAGAGATGGAAATCTCCGAGATCTCAGAGATGGAGGTCTTGGAGATGGAGGTCTCGGAGATGAAGATCTCAGAGATGGAGATCTTGGAGATGGAGATTTTGATGATGGAGATCATGGAGATCTCAGGGATGGAAATCTCAGAGATGGAGATGATGATGACCGAGATCTTGGAGATGGAGATCTCCTAGAAGTTCTTTCTTTTGGAAGGGTGTTGGTCCTTCATTCCTTCCCACAGAAATACCAAATTGTGTGTTTTGGGCCTGGGTTGGGGCAGGTTCTTTTGCCCTCTTCCGTTGTGCCTTCAGCCCCCCAGCTTCCTTTCATGCCCTCTTTGGAGGAGCCCCCTCCTCGTCTCCTGCTGCCGTGGAAGTCTTCCAGGCGAATGATGTATTTATTTTATCATTGCCTTTAAAGAGGCCGCGACTGTCGCCTTGGTTGCCTCCATTAGACCCCGGGCTGCCCTCGGGTGCCAAGCGGAGAGGCGGCATCACTCATCTTAAAGCGACCCGACTTCCTTGTTAATGCGCCATCCCAGCCAGGCCTCATGAGTTCTGTCCATAGTAATCACTTCCAGCCTGATTTAGAGTTCTTAAATATCCTGAATGGCTTCACATAATCTTTTAAAACAGAATATACCTACTTAATGTAATATACTTTTTTAAAACCCCGCGACTGCCAGATGGCATATTTTTGCAGAGCGTTGGGAGCAAGCGGGAGCGCATAATGCTGCCAAGGAAGGGAAAGGACGGCACATAAATATTGGATTCTTGGAGACGGCTGCATCCCGAAAGGGAGGATTGCAGGCATCGCGCGTGAGGACGGGGCTTTATGCGTCTTCCAGAAGATGCGCTTCTCTCCTCCTGTGCGCACTCCTGTAAACCGGGCCAGAGGGACCAAGAAGCCCGCGGATCTCTTGCAAAGTTTATGGGCTTCAAGAGAAAACCTTTCGGCGGTTTCCCCGGATTTGCCGACCGATGTGGCCTCGTTCCCTCCCGTCCTGCCATTCCCTTCGAACGTCTTCTTTCCTTACAAATGTTGGAGAACGCGGGGAGCTCAGTTGTGCATGATCAGATTAGCAGGCGCCGAGATTAGCCCGTGATTTAGCCTGAATCTGTCGCCCAGCTGTACTCCCGGAGCTCAAGTCTGACCCAAATAGCGTCGGAATAGCTCGTGCTGGGGGGGGGGGGGGGGTTGGGAGGGGGGGCAGGGCACATGCAATGCAATGGAGCGGGTCGGACAGATTGGCAATCCTCGCTTTTCCAGGTTGGTTGCAGAGCGATTGGACCCGTTCAGATATTTTGGGTTCGCTGAGCACCCCTAAGCAGTATTACCATATTGTTTCCATTGTAAGACGCACCCTAATTTCAGCCCCACCCTCGACATCATTCCCTCTATATGTATAAGTCTACATATCTATATCTATCTGCATAAATAAAAAATGCAATGTTCGTTTGTGGGATTAGCATAACTCAAAACCCACTGGCCGAATTGACACCAAATTTGGACACGATACCCAATGAGTGACCATCACTCACATAAACACTGGAAAACACAGCAAAACAGACTTTAAAAGCTAAAAAAACAAAAATTATATTACAACGCATGCGCAAAACCACATATATATACACAAACACACATATATAGACATATACACAAATATATACACACATACACACACAAAACACTGGGCCACAGCAACACATGGCAGGGGATGGCTAGTATCTATATAAATAAAAATGTAATGTTCAATGTATTGTCGAAGGCTTTCATGGCCGGAATCACTGGGTTGTTGTCGGTTTTTTCGGGCTATATGGTCATGTTCTAGAGGCATTCTCTCGTGACATTTCGCCTGCATGTATCCTCACTACCTCTGAGGATGCTTGCCATAGATGCAGGTGAAACGTCAGGAGAGAATGCCTCTAGACCATGGCCATATAGCCTGAAAAAAACCGACAACAACCCAGTGTAATGTTCATTTGTGGGATTCACAGAACTAAAAAACCACTGGACGAATTGACACCAAATTTGGACACGATACACCTAACAACCCAATGTAAGTCCTTCATTCAAAATATTTTGATTTTGTCATTTGGGAGTTGTACTTCTTGGGATATATAGTTCACCTACAATCAAAGAGCATTCTGAACCCCACCAATGATGGAATTGAACCAAACTTGGCACACAGTTCTCCCATGACCAACAGAAAATACTGGAAGGGTTTGGTGGGCAGTGTCCTTTGGTTTTGGAGTTGTAGTTCACCTACATCCAGATCACTGTGGACTCAAACAACGATCGATCTGGACCAAACTCTACACGAATACTCAATATGCCCAAATGTGAACACTGGTGGAGTTTGGGGAAAATAGAATCTTGACATTTGGGAGTTGTAGTTGCTGGGATTTGTAGTTCAGCTACAATCACAGAGCATTCTGAACTTCACCAATGATGGAATTGAACCAAACTTGGCACACAGTTCTCCCATGACCAACAGAAAATACTGGAAGGGTTTGGTGGGCAGTGTCCTTTGGTTTTGGACTTGTAGTTCACCTACATCCAGATCACTGTGGACTCAAACAATGATGGGTCTGGACCAAACTCTACACGAATACTCAATATGCCCAAATGTGAACACTGGTGGAGTTTGGGGGAAATAGAATCTTGACATTTGGGAGTTGTAGTTGCTGGGATTTGTAGTTCACCTACAATCACAGAGCATTCTGAACTCCACAAACGACAGAATCAGGCCAAACTTCCCACACAGAACCCCCACGACCAACAGAAAATACTTAAGGCCATCCAATCCAACTCCCTTCATCAGGGCAAGAAAACGTAATCAAAGCCCTCCTCACAAAGAGCCATCCAGCCGTAAATATAGATATTTATTTATTTATTTATTTATTTATTTATTTGCTGCATTTGTTAACCGCCGCTCTCAGCCCTAGGGCGACTCGCGGCGGTGTACAACATATAAAAAACATATTTTACAATAACTACAACGACAAAAAACAACATATCACTAATACACTATCATCTAATTACACTAAAATAATCCGCTTCGTCTTATCATAGAATCATAACCAATCTCGTAGTCTATATTCCGTTCCAGTTGTCATTTCCAGTTACTGTAGCATTTAGTTAAATGCCTTCTCGAATAGCCATGTCTTCAGGCTCTTCCGGAAGGACATAAGGGAGGGCGCCTGCCTGATGTCAACAGGGAGGGTGTTCCACAGCCGGGGGGCCACCACTGAGAAGGCCCTCTCTCTCGTCCCCGCCAGGCGTGCCTGTGAGGGCCTCCCCAGACGATCCCGAGAGAAGGGCCTCCCCAGACGATCTCAAGGTCCTCGTGGGCTCATAGGTCCTCGTGGGCTCGTGGTCCTCGTGGGCTCATAGATAGATAGATAGATAGATAGATAGATAGATAGATAGATGATAGATAGATATGGTTCACACATAGAGAGATATAGTATCATAGATTTGAAAGGGACCCTTAAAGAAGGACAATGATATGTTGCATGTTGCAGTGTGGGCAAATGCATACACACATGTTTGCAAACCAATGGGCTGCAATTGTTGCAAGAACTCAAGACATAAGGCGAGTTGCGTTTCCGTTCCCTAATCTTGATAGTTGGAACAGCATTTTTGGGATGCCACCAGTCTTGTTGGACCTGATTTTTGCAAACAAGATGGTTAACATCCCAACAGAATCCTGTTCTGACTCTTAAAATGAAGAACTGGAAGCACGGACAGCTCTGTAACCGTGTAATATCTGCATTTTCCTTCCCAATCTGGTCTGATGCCTTGCAACGCAGGCTTGATAGCAAGGTGGTGTAACCAGGTTCTTGTGGGTTTTTTTGGGCTATAGAGCCATGTTCTAGAGCTCTGTAACCGTGTAATATCTGTATTTTCCTTCCCAATCTGGTCCGATGCCTTGCAACGCAAGCTTGATAGCAAGGTTTTCGGTTCTTCTGATGGTCCCCTGTTTGGAATCGTGGATTTTAGGGGATACTTTGGGGGGTTTGCTTAGGACAGCTTACAAAAACAATGAAGCTGATGGGCAGAAGATGGCAACCTGAGGCCAACAAACAAAAGAACCAGTTAAATTTCTAATGAATTCCAATTATTATTGATGGGTTGTCTGAAATGTTTCCGAATATCTCCATCTGATCTTTGGGATGTCAAGGAAATCTCCTCCTTTATTGGCTGATGGGTCTGAGAGTGATGTGTGAACCCAACACATATCATCCATGCCTTTTCTATCCGGAGAAAGAACAGGAGAGTCAATATGGGTGGCTTCCTCAATATCTATGACAAGAGCAGCAGCGATATTGTTTGGACATAAAGGGAAGGATGGATTGTTTGAGGCTCCTGGCTTGGCCCACACGGCCAAATTCATGCGGGTTGCAAAAGATAAGCCAGTGGGAGGCTTTTGGAAGGACTGGAAACCTTTTATGGACTTTTGGAGCCATAAGGAATCTTGACGACGCCATAAACTCTAGTTACGGTCGGTAGTAATTTTTGTAGGATTTAGTTGGATCTGGAATGGTGGAATAATATTGTTTTATTTCGATGAGAGTCAGGATCGGGGGCGGTCAGAGCCCTGCTCTATATCAGTAGGTGGCCTTTTTTTTCTTCCTCCACCCTCTCCTTTCTCTTTCTCTTTGTTTTTCTTCTTCCTCCTCCTCTTTCTCCTTCTCCAACTTCTCCTTTCTTTTCTCTTTCTCCTTCTTCTCTTCCTCTTCCTTCTATTTCTTCTTCTCTACCTTCTCTTTCTCCTCCTCCTTTCTCATCCTTGTTCTACTCATTCTTCTCCTCCTCTTTCTTCTCTTCCTCGTTCTCTTTCTCATTTTTCTCCTCCTCTTTCTCCTTCCCTATCTCCTCCTTCTCCTCCTCTTCTTTCTCCTTCTCCTTTTCCTTCTCCTCCTCTTCTTTCTACTTCTTCATCATTTCCTCTTTCTTTTTTCCATCCTTCTCTTCCTCCTCATCTTCCATTTTCTCCTCCTCCTCCTCCTCCTTCTCTTCTTCTTCTTTCTCCTCCCTTTTCCCCTTCTCCACCTTCTCTTTCTCCTTCTCCTTCTTTTTCTCTTTCTTCTCTCCCTCCTCCTCCTCCTGTTTCTTCTTCTCTACCGTCTCTTCTCCTTTCTCATCCTTGCTCTACTCATTCTCCTCCTCCTCTTTCTTCTCCTCCTCCTCTTTTTCATTTTTCTCTTTCTCCTTCTCCATTCTCCTTTTCCTTCTCCTCCTCTTCCACTTTCTCCTTCTCTTTCTACTCCTTCTCTTCCTCTTCTTTCTACTTCTTCATCATTTCCTCTTTATTTTTTTCCGTCCTCCTCCTCCTCTTCACTTTCTCCTTCTTCTTTTCCTCCTCCCTTTCTTCCTCTTCTTTCTCCTTCATCATTTCTTCCTTCTCCTTCTCCTCCTCTTCCTCTTCTTTCTCCTCCACCTTCATTTCCTCCTTCTCCTTTCTCTTTTTCCTTCTCCTCCTCCTTTTCCCCTTTCTCCTCTTCCTTCTCTTCCTCTTCTTTCTACTTCTTCATCATTTCCTCTTTATTTTTTCCTCCTTCTCCTCCTCCTCTTCCACTTTCTCCTTCTTCTTCTCCTCCTCCTCCCTTTCTTCCTCTTCTTTCTCCTTCATCGTTTCTTCCTTCTCCTTCTCCTCCTCTTCCTCTTCTTTCTCCTCCACCTTCATTTCCTCCTTCTCCTTTCTCTTTTTCCTTCTCCTCCTCCTTTTCCCCTTTCTCCTCTTCCTTCTCTTCCTCTTCTTTCTACTTCTTCATCATTTCCTCTTTATTTTTTCCTCCTTCTCCTCCTCCTCTTCCACTTTCTCCTTCTTCTTCTCCTCCTCCTCCCTTTCTTTCTCTTCTTTCTCCTTCATCGTTTCTTCCTTCTCCTTCTCCTCCTCTTCCTCTTCTTTCTCCTCCACCTTCATTTCCTCCTTCTCCTTTCTCTTTTTCCTTCTCCTCCTCCTTTTCCCCTTTCTCCTCTTCCTTCTCTTCCTCTTCTTTCTACTTCTTCATCATTTCCTCTTTATTTTTTCCTCCTTCTCCTCCTCCTCTTCCACTTTCTCCTCCTCCTCCTCCTCCCTTTCTTCCTCTTCTTTCTCCTTCATCATTTCTTCCTTCTCTTTCTCCTCCTCTTCTTCTTCTCTCTCCTCCACCTTCATTTCCTCCTTCTCCTTTTCCTTCTCCTCCTCCTCTTCCACTTTCTCCTTCTCTTTCTCCTCTTCCTTCTCTTCCTCTTCTTTCTATTTCATTGTTTCCCCTTTCTTTTTTCCCTCTTCCTCCTCCTCCTCCTTTTTCCTTCTTTCTGTTTATTTTTTGAATGTTTGGATTCCTTTGCTTGTAAATTAGATGGTTCATGTTAACAGTTAATTAGAAACGCATTTATTAATCTGGAGCCGTTATCACCTGAGCCGCAAGACGCTTTTGTTCTCGTCAACAGTGGAGCGGGTCCTTTGCTTGGAGAATTCCCAGCCGTTTGGAAATTTCTTGCCACCTTTTCATGACTATTTCTTCAAATGGAGTGAAATTTAATTAAACTTGAAGGTGAAAAACACCCTCTGAAACCTGCAGGGAACGGGAAAGTCTTTCTAGCTCCGCCAACCAATGCCTTGTCTGAATATAGCCGTATCCAAGGGTGCACCTACACTCTAGAATGAATGCAGTTTGGCACCTCTTTAACCGCTATGGGATCCTGAGAGCTGTGGCTTAACAAAGTCTTTCGCCTCCTCCAAAGAGTGGTACCAAACTACAACTCCCAGGAGTCCATAGCACCAGGACACAGCTGTTCAAGTGACGTCAAAGTGCATTCATTCTACTGTTTAGATGCACCCTTTAGCTCTAAAGGAGCGATGTGAGTGGAGGATGATGACTCTGGAGACCCAGGATCAATTCCTTGTTCAAACAAGGAAACCCGATGGGTGTCCATGAGCAAGTCACATACTCTCTGTCCATAAAACCTCTTGATCGGTTGATCTTAGGGTCTCCACAAGTTGGAAACATCTTGAAGACACTCAACATCTCTCAACTGTCTGTTTATGTTTGTTGAGATGGAGATGATCAGTTACAATCAATGTAGTGTTTATCTTTCAGTGCTATTTGTTCCTCAGTTTGTATCTGATGGATATGGCCAGTTGACTCTTTCTCCATAGCTGTCCTACTGAAAAGCCTATGAGCTCTTCCTCAGTTTGTGTGTGATGGAGGAAAAAAATATGACCAGTTGACTCTTCCATCATAGCTGTCCTACTGAGAAGCCTATGAGTTCTTCCTCAGTTCATATCTGATAGAGGAAAGGATATGATCAGTTGACTCTTCCTCTATAGCTGTCCTACCAAAATACCTATGAGTTCTTTCTCAGTCTGTATCTTTTGGAGAAAAGAATATGATCAGTTGACTCTTCCACCATAGCTGTTCTAGCAAAAAGCCTATGAGTTCTTCCTCAGTTTGTATGTGATGGAGGAAAGGATATGATCAGTTGACTCTTCCACCATAGCTGTGCTACCAAAAAGCTGATGAGTTCTTCCTCAGTTTGTATCTGATGGAGGAAAGGATATGACCAGTGACTCTTCCTCCATAGCTGTCCCATCCAAAAGCAGATGAGTTCTTCCTCAGTTTGTATGGCTGGTTGACTCTTCCCCCATAGCTCTGCTACCAAAAAATCTATGAGTTCTTCCTCAGTTTGTATTTGATGGAGGAAAAGATACGATCAGTTGACTCTTCCACCATAGCTGTCCTACTGAGAAGCCTATGAGTTCTTCCTCAGTTCGTATGTGATGGAGGAAAAGATACGATCAGTAGACTCTTCCACCATAGCTGTCCTACCGAGAAGCCTATGAGTTCTTCCTCAGTTTGTATTTGATGGAGGAAAGGAAATGGCCAGTTGACTCTTCCTCTGTAGGTGTCCTACCAAAAATCATGAGTTCTTCCTCAGTTTGTATTTGATGGAGGAAAGGATATGATCAATTGACTGTTCCACCATAGCTGTGCTACTGAAAAGCAGATGAGTTCTTCCTTAGTTTGTATCTGATGGAGGAAAGGCTAGGACCAGTTGACTCTTCCTCCATAGCCGTCCTACCAAAAAGCTGATGAGTTCTTCCTCAGTTTGTATCTGATGGAGGAAAGGATATGACCAGTTGACTCTTCCTCCATAGCCGTCCTACCGAAAAGCTGCCGTGTTCTTCCTCAGTTTGTATCTGATGAAGGAAAGGATATGACCAGTTGACTATTCCTCCATAGCTGTCCTACCAAAAAGTAGATGAGTTCTTCCTCAGTTTGTATTTGATAGAGGAAAGGATATGATCAGTTGACTCTTCCACCATAGCTGTGCTACCGAAAAGCAGATGAGTTCTTCCTTAGTTTGTATCTGATGGAGGAAAGACTAGGACCAGTTGACTCTTCCTCCATAGCCGTCCTACCAAAAAGCTGATGAGTTCTTCCTCAGTTTGTATCTGATGAAGGAAAGGATATGACCAGTGACTCTTCCTCCATAGCTGTCCCATCCAAAAGCAGATGAGTTCTTCCTCGGTTTGTATGGCTTGTTGACTCTTCCTCAGTAGCTGTCCTGCCAAAAATCAGATTAGTTCTTCCTCAGTTTGTATCTGATGGAGGAAAGGTTGACTCTTCTACTGAGAAGCCTATGAGTTCTTCCTCAGTTTGTATTTGAAGGAGGAAGGGATATGTCCAGTTGACTCTTCTTCTATAGCTGTCCTACCAAAAATCAGATGAGTTCTTCCTCAGTTTGTATTTGATGTAGGAAAGGCCATGGCTGGTTGACTCTTCCTCCGTAGGTGTCCTACTGAAAAGCCTAGAAGATTAGCTCCTCTTCCCATTTTGCGAAGGGGAAACGGAGGCTGAAAGGAACGAGTGAGCATGAGACTCTGAATCTGTTTAGCAAAGGCACTGTGGAGGGAGAAATGATATTCTTAAGTGACACATTGGATGTGATTTTCTATTTTCAAAAACCTCACACGCCTTACCTACCTTCCTTCTTGAGATTGTGCTCAGAGCTGAGCAAACAGTGCGGAAGTACCAGATTGACTGGCTGCTATTTTTCAGGGGGGAAATCTGCTCCAGGAGGGAAACCCGGAGCTGTTAAAAAACCGGCGGCACATACATAAATGGCTGCTTGCTCCGTTTAACATAGCGATCAACGCAGACCTTTCCATATGTTTGATCTCGCGGGTCAGTGCGCATTTCGTGGGCTCCTTGCGTCGTCGGTGCCTTTGTGCCTTTCTCACAGACTTATTTCAACCATCATAAGGGAAGGTTGACACTTAGCATCACTATCCTGCGCGGGTTATTTGGGCGTCTGTTTGCGTGTGGGATTTCCTCCCTCTTTTCGCATTCATGAGTTTTCCATGCTCAGGAGGAAGAGTGTCTTCTCGGTTGCATGCAAATGCCAGTTTGCTGTGAGGACGATACTTTCTCATGTAGATATATTGTCCTCGGCGCTTATCAAAAGTCAGTTGGTTGTTCCATTGGGCGTGAATGCCTCTCTGCATTCCCTTCTGAGCTGAATTTTTTTTTGCACTAGCTGTCCCCTGCCACGTGTTGCTGTGGCCCACTCTGGTGGTCATGGGGGTTCTGTGTGAGAGGTTTGACCCAATTCTATCATTGGTGGGGTTCAGAATGCGCTGTGATTGTAGGTGAACTACAAATCCCTGCAACTACAACTCCCAAATGTCAAGATTCTATTTTCCCCAAACTCCACCAGTGTTCACATTTGGGCATATTGAGGATTCGTGTAGAGTTTGGTCCAGATCCATCCTTGTTTGAGTCCACAGTGCTCTCTGGATGTAGGTGAACTACAACTCCAAAACCAGAGGACACTGCCCGCCAAACCCTTCCAGTATTTTCTGTTGGTCATGGGAGAACTGTGTGCCAAGTTTGGTTCAATTCCATCGTTGGTGGGCTTCAGAATGCTCTTCGATTGTAGGTGAACTATAAATCCCAGCAACTACAGCTCCCAAATGTCGAGGTCTGTTTCCTCCAAATGCCGTCTGTGTTCACATTTGGGCATATTGATTATCCCTGCTAAGTTTGGTCCAGACCCATCATTGTTTGAGTGCACAGTGCTCTCTGGATGTAGGTGAACTACAACTCCCAAACTCAACGTCAATGCCCATGAACCCTTTCCAGTGTTTTCTGTTGGTCAGGGGCATTCTGTGTGCCACGTTTGGTTAAATTCCATCATTGGTGGAGTTCAGAATGCTCTTTGATTGTAGACAAACTATAAATCCCAGCAACTCCAACTCCCAAGTGACAAAATCAATTATTTTTGAGTGAAGAACATACATTGGGTTGTTAGGTGTCTTGTGTCCAAATTTGGTGTCAATTTGTCCAGTGGTTTTTGAGTTCTGTGAATAGCACAAACGAACATTACCTTTTTATTTACATAGCTAATGAGAGGCTTCAAGAACCATGTTGGGGATTTGCAATATTATCAGCTGAATGTTGAATAGGGTCACCGTAAAGCATGGGTTTTGGAATGGCCTTGTTTATCAATATCTGTATTGATCATTGGAGAAGAGCATCCTACTGGGAACAATGTGGGTTTTGTAATGGCCCTGTATATCAATATCTGTAATATTTTCAATTGATTGATGGAGAGGGTCACCTTAGGGCAGGCAGTCTGTGCTTTTTTGCAGTGACTTTGTTTACCAATATCTTCAATATTATCAGTTCAGCATTGGTCAGGGTCATTCTTCAGCGTCCTACAAGGTTTTGCAATGCCTTGTTCGTCAGTATTTTCCAGTATTATCAATTGAGCATTGGTCAGGACAGTATTGGCTTTGCATGGCCTTGTGCATCAATATTGAAACGGTTCACCTCCAACCAAGACCAAAAGGTTGGAAACGGTTACCTTCTTTTTCCCAAATGCTCTTGTTTCTTCTTTCGGCAACTATGATTTACAACCACGTGCCATATATATCTATTAGGTCTGTGCGGTCAGTGAAAAAGGAAGTTTCAATACCCATTTCAAAATTGGGAAGGAGAACGAATCGTTTTTGAAGATGTTTCCAAAATTATGGACCTAATTTATTTGTAACTATAATGAAGTAACAAATATTCTGTTACTTTTTTCGTTAAGTAATTGAGCAAATGGGGGAACTTCAGGGACTCATTTCTCCCTCATTTTTAGCTATCCTGGTGAAACATATCATAGTAGTACCACACATTTACCACTATTAGCCCACCAAGTTTCACAACTTTACACTCACCCACCAAACTTTTGCAAAAGTTTGGATTTTTTAACATATATATATTTGTGTGGAAAATGTGTGATTTGCTTTAAGTTATGTGTTTTGTTATGCTGTTGTTTTATTGAGGGCTTTGCCCTGTGTAAGCCACATCGAGTCCTTCGGGAGATGCTAGCGGGGTACAAATAAAGTTAATAATAATAATAAATAAATAATAAGTTGACCCATGCCTTTGTCCTCTTGGAATTGGACCCTTCAGTCAATCAGGGGATCATCTGCATACCCACGTTGTGGGAGTTGGAAGTCTAAAACACCTGAAGGGAGGCCCTAAGTTGACCCTTGCCTTTGTCCTCTTGGAACTGGACACTTCAGTCAATCAAAAGATCATCTGCATACCCACATTATGGGAGCTGAAGTCCAAAACACCTGAAGGGAGGGCCTAAGTTGACCCATTCCTTTGTCCTCTTGGAACTGGACATTTCAGACAATCAAAATATCATCTGCATACCCATGTTGTGGGAGTTGGAAGTCCAAAACACCTGAAGGGAGGGTCTAAGTTGACCCATGCCTTTGTCCTCTTGGAACTGGACACTTCAGTCAATCAAAAGATCATCTGCATACCCATATTGTGGGAGTTGGAAGTTCAAAACACCTGAAGGGAGGGCCTAAGTTGACCCATGCCTTTGTCCTCTTGGATTGGACACTTCAGTCAATCAAAAGATCATCTGCATACCCATGTTGTGGGAGTTGGAAGTCCAAAACACCTGAAGGGAGGGCCTAAGTTGACCCATGCCTTTGCCCTCTTGGAACTGGACACTTCAGTCAATCAAGGGATCATCTAGATACCCATGTTGTGGGAGTTGGAAGTTCAAAACATCTGGAGGAAGGGCCTAAGTTGACCCATGCCTTTGTCCTCTTGGAACAGGACACTTCAGTCAATTAAGGGATCATCTGCATACCCATGTTGTGGGAGCTGAAGTCCAAAACACCTGAAGGGAGGGCCTAAGTTGACCCATGCCTTTGTCCTCTTGGAACAGGACACTTCAGTCAATCAAGGGATCATCTGCATACCCATGTTGTGGGAGCTGAAGTCCAAAACACCTGAAGGGAGGGCCTAAGTTGACCCTTGCCTTTGTCCTCTTGGAACAGGACACTTCAGTCAATCAAGAGATCATCTGCATACCCATGTTGTGGGAGCTGAAGTCCAAAACACCTGAAGGGAGGGCCTAAGTTGTCCCATGCCTTTGTCCTCTTGGAACTGGACACTTCAGTCAATCAAAGGATCATCTGCATACCCATGTTGTGGGAGTTGGAACTCCAAAACACCTGGAGGAAGGGCCCAAGTTGGCCCATGCCTTTGTCCTCCTGAACCTGGACACTTTAGTCAATCAGCTGAAAACCCACCAATATTTTAAGTTGGATAATAAAGGATAAGTATGCCAAGTTTGGTCCAGTTCCATCAAGCCATTTAGAAGCCTTTGTGCATCAAATATACATACATACATACAAACACACATACTTGATACTAGGGCTGTGCAAAACTATCGTGACTCCTTGTAAGTCGTTAGTAATTCGTTAGATTCGTGCACATGAATCAGTATTAAGAAACATGCAGGGAAGGGAGAGGGGCTGAGAGGGGAAATGAAGGGGCCTGAGGCTGTTAGGAATGGTGGGAGTTGGAGTCCAAAACACCTTAGGGCCAAAGTTGGCTCATTCCTTTGTCCTCTTGGAACTGGACACTTCAGTCAATCAAGGGATCATCTGCATACCCATGTTGTGGGAGTTGGAAGTTCAAAACACCTGGAGGAAGGGCCCAAGTTGGCCCATGCCTTTGTCCTCTTGGAACTGGACACTTCAGTCAATCAAAGGATCATCTGCTTACCCATGTTGTGGGAGTTGGAACTCCAAAACACCTGGAGGAAGGGCCCAAGTTGGCCCATGCCTTTGTCCTCTTGAACCTGGACACTTTAGTCAATCAGCTGAAAACCCACCAATATTTTAAGTTGGATAATAAAGGATAAGTGTGCCAAGTTTGGTCCAGTTCCATCAAGCCATTTAGAAGCCTTTGTGCATCAAATATACATACATACATACACACACACATACTTGATACTAGGGCTGTGCAAAACTATCGTGACTCCTCGTAAGTCGTTAGTAATTGGTTAGATTTGTGCACATGAATCAATATTAAGAAATATGCAGGGAAGGGAGAGGGGCTGAGGGGGGAAAAGAAGGGGCCTGAGGCTGATAGGAATGGTGGGAGTTGGAGTCCAAAAGACCTGGAGGGAGAGAGGGCCCAAGTTGGCCCATGCCTGGCATATAGGCTATCAGGAACTAAACTCCATTTTGCATCCAGACCTAGGTAGTCCTTGCTTTTTCCCTTTTGTCGCTAATTTGCAGAATGCTTAAGCAATGCATGAATAATGTACTGTGCAGAGGAACTTATTCCAGCGAGCGCAGAATTGCACCTTGGAGAGTCATAAGGAGGAGCCTTTGCAAAATGTTTGCATTGATCATGGAGGAGGAACCGGTCGGGTCTCTTGGATTTGTGGCCGGGGGATGCAGCTCGTTGGGTTCGTCATGATCTCAACGTCTTGGAATGACGTCTGAATCCTTTCCCGAAAAATTAAACTCAAATTCAGTTGCAATTGGGAGAAGGTTCCGGTTTGCTCCTTGAGACGTTTGGGTCCCGAGAAGCCAGGCGTCCGGATGGATTGCAGAAGGAACTTGACGTCTTGTTTAAAAACAAATCCTTCATTATGCGGCGACGAATAATCAAGCATTACAGTTTCATCTCTGGAGACCCCTCCTGTTTTTTTGGGTTGGGATTGTGATAGTTCTGTAATTAAAAGCTGAAAGCGATTACACCGTCGACATGCTGATCAATTGGTAATTAAAAAAGTTGATGATAGATATGGCATTTCATGGGACTGCGTGGCTTAGGAGCAAATTTCCTCCCGTCTCTTGAAATTTGCCATTTCGCTCTGTGTTTGGGACTGGTGAGTTGCTTGATTTGAATTTTATAAATACCATTGAATTATCAAAATTTGCATACTATAATTTGAGATGTTAATAGATCGCATTACTTCAGTGCAATAGGATTTCAAAAGGTTAGGTTCCTTTCTTATTTTTCCCAGATATGTGAAATACCATCTTTTGTGAATAGCGTTTAATTAGATCTGGATGTCCTATCAGGAGCCCGATCTTGTGGTTTGTTTAATTAGTAAGAGTTTAATACCAGCCCAAGGAAAACAGCAAATAAACATCACATTTGTTTTGAACGAATGGGATGAAATGTTCCTTTGGGATATTGGAGAGGAGCCTTGACTTGAGAGAAGTTGAGTCGGGTGGCTTTCTGTTCATGTCCTTTCCATTCCTTCGGGTCTTCTAAGACTTCTGTGTTCCCACCAACTTGGTGCTTCTGTTCAAGGAATGATGTGTTGAGGAAGTCATAACCCATATTCATTCATGAAAATCATTTGGTTTTGCTGAATATCAATTGTCTGCTTGTTGGAGAACATTTCAACAGGCATGGTCGACCATGACATTTGAAGTCCTTGAAAAATGCCATATGCTTGTCAAGAAACTCTGTTACTGAAATGGAATCGTATGAGGAAGATATTCATAGTTCATAAATATTGGATGGTGTTTTCTTCTCTTTTTTTTGGGTGAAGTTGGGTCTTCCATGAGTGTTTACTCCTCGATGTCCATGTTGTGTTGGTGCTACAACAGCCACCGTAGTCATCTGTTCCAATTTTTAAAAATACGTTCCAATCTTGTGTTGTGGTGAACGGTTCCCACACATGTGTGTATCTTGTTGTCTTAAAGGAGATCATGTAGCGTGATGATCCACTGGGGAACTGTCCGCCCATTTTACTTGGTCTTGAAGCCCATCTTGTATGAGGAGCTCTGTTCATGGCATGGGAATATCTTCCATTGAAACTGCTTTATTAATGGAGACATGAGACAGAAGTGATGTGGAGTTTGGAATCCACTTACCTGCCACACTCCATGCATGATGGGCTTCTTGTTGGACCGTGGGCTTGGCATGCATCTACCTCAAGGAAAGCTAGAGCATTGGAGCATAATCTTCCCTCCCTGTCAAATGCAGTGTGAATGAGTGACAAAGGGCTTCCACATGTGTGTGATGGTGACTATGTTGCCTGAGAGATGGGTCTTGTCGCATGGCGACCTCTTGGGGAGCTTTCAACCTTCCTACTTAGTCTCCAACCCCATGTTGAGTGGGAGATGTTCACCAGGATGGAAGTGATGTGAGTGTTAAAGTTTACCTTCTTGCCACACACTTCTAGAACTGTGTACAGTGGTCTTCTAGTTGGACCATGGGCTTGTGATGCACCCATCTCAAGGAAGGCTGGACTGTTGGAGCATGATGTCTCATCTCGACTTCGGTTTAGTGGGGTTTCATCAAATGCAGTGTAAATGAGCAGTGAAGGGTTTTCACATGTGTGTGTGTGTAGGTGTTCACCTTATTGCCTGAGAGATGGGTCTTGTTGCATAGTGTGTCTTGGAGAGCTGTCAACCTTCCTACTTGGTCTTCAACTCAGTCTGGAGTGGGAAATGTTCACTGGGATGTTGGTGAATTTTGAAGTTTACCTTCCTGCCATACAGTTGTAGAAGTAGGTGTGATGGTCTCCTTGTTGGACCATGCTTGGGATGCACCAACCTTAAAGAAGGCTGGAATATTGGAGCATGATGCCTCATCTTGACTTCAGTTTAGTGGGGTTTTAATGAATGCAGTGTGAATGGGCAGTGAAGGGCTTCTACATGTGTGTGTGTGCATAGGTGTGCACCTTATTGCCTGAGAGATGGGTCTTGTCACATGGCGACCCTTTGGGGATCTGTCAATCTTCCTATTTGGTCTTTAATTCCATGTTGAACAGGAAATGTTCACTGGGATGGAAGTGATGTGAGTTTTGAAGTCCATCTTCCTGCTACTCACTTCCAGAACCATGTGTGGTGGGACTCCTTGTTGATTCTGATGGGCTTGTGATGCACTCACGTCAAGGAAGGCTGGAGTGTTGGAGCATGAGACCTCAATTTGCCTCCCATTTGGAGGAGTCCCATCAAATGCAATGTGCACGAGGGGGGAATTCAGCGTTGCGGCGCCACACCGAGTTCTCTTAACCAACCTTGACCTCCTGAAATGTGATTGCATAGTCAACAGATGTGTGATCTGAAGCAAGAAGTGTATCTACGACGCTTAAAGGAATGAATTCAGTTCTGTTATGAAAAAGGTAATGAAGATCTAAACCTCGAGGCTTATTCTCAGAGTCTCACAGGGTTTGGTTTTTTTCCCTTCCTTTTCTGCCCAGACTTAAATTCTATTTCTCTCATGTATGAATTAAAAGTACCCAAAATGGATGGTCCACTGCTTCCTGGCTTCCAGCAGGCGCATTGAGTTTTTTGCGTTGGCCGTTTGATTCGTTTTCCTTTATTAGGGAGAAGAAGAAGAAAGAGGCATGCTTAGAAAATTGGGATTTCCATTTTGTTGTGCTGAATGTTCAACTAAAGGCAGGCCTTTGGGAGCATATTGAGAACGAGGGTAGGATCGAGGACGGCAAAAGACTTGGGACTTTGAATGAGTTGCTATTCCTTGGTTTAAGTTTCAAAAGCAGACTGGAAATAAATACAGGAGTCTAGACAAAGGATGTTAATGTTATGGGGAAGTGATGGCTGCGTAAAAAACCTTTGATGTTCCAAGGGAAAAGCCTTATTAGGAATTATGGCATCCGTCTTCTTGACTCGAGATGCGGGGTTGGTTTTGTCGGCATCCTGACCCAAATAGAAGGGGAGGAATGTTACATTTTCATGTCATTGTATGATCTGCTAGTGGAACTTTTGCAAGTTGATGTGTTTCATGTGCTTCCTTTGTGTGGATGTCTCACACACAGTGGAACTTCTGTGCAAATGTGTTAGGTTGCATTGCGCACAGAATTTGGCTTCCGAACAATTCCTGCATCTATGACTTCATCCAAGACTTTCTGATTGAGAAAGCAACTCTGAAAGCATTCAGTCTCAGAAGCCAGAAGGTGATGGATGACGATGGTTGCATCTACACTGTAGAGATGATGCAGTTTGACCCTACTTTAGCTGCCTTGGCTCAATGCTTTGGAATCCTGGAAGATACAGCTTTGCAAAGCCTTCGCTGCCCAAGAGACCTGGTGTCTCCCCAAGCTGCAACCCTCAGGATTCCATAGCATCGAGCCATGGCAGTCCAAATGCATTGACTCTACATCGTAGGTGTGCTCAGTGCCCTCCATTATATTTGTGCTGGTTGTGCTTGGGAATGTGTTGACCTTCTCCTAGAACTTGAGATTTTCCCCCTTCAAAGGCAGAAATCATAGGTTCCTTGCAGCAGAAAGACTTGCAAAATTAATGGAGGGTACAGTGACAAAGTAGAGCAAGCATCTGCCATGTCATAAGCTCTGGACTACAACCATTGGAAACCAGGATTAGCATTTCCAGATAGTCATGCAAATCTATTGGGAGACCTTTGAAGAGTCATGGAAAGCCATTGGTTGACCTTGGTTAGTTGTGGTAAACATTGGGTGACCCTTGAAGAGTCATGGAAAGCCAATGGGTGACCTTGGACAGTCATTGAAACCCATTGGGTAACTCCTGAAGAGTCATGGAAACTCATTGGGTGATTTTTGAAGAGTAATGGAAACCCATTGGGTGACTCTTGAAGAGCCATGGAAACCCATTGGGTAAACTTGACCAATCATAGAAACCCATTGGGTGATTTTTGAAGAGGCATGGAAACCCATTGGGTAAACTTGACCAGTCATGGAAACCCATTGGTGACCCTTGAAGAGTCATGGAAACCCATTGGGTGACCTTGGACTGTCATGGAAACCCATTGAGTGACTCTTGAAGAGTCATGGAAACCCATTGGGTGACCTTGGACAGCCATGGAAACCCATTGAGTGACCTTGGACAGTCATGGAAATCCATTGGGTGATTCTTGAAGAGCCTTGGAGATTCATTGGGTGACCTTTGGACAGTCATGGAAACCCATTGGGTGTCTCTTGAAGAGTCATGGAAACCCATTGGGTGACCTTGGACAGTCATGGAAAGCCACTGTGTGACCCATTGGCTCACACTTTCTCAGACTTGGAAGATAGAAATAGTGGTAAATCTGTTTTGAATCACTCTCACCAAGTTAGCCTAGGATAGGATTGCCATAAATTGGTAACACAACAGTCGTAGGGGAATCGCCTTGCAATGTGTGGTTCTTTTAGCTCGTATGTGTGGATTAGTGTTGATTTCAGATGAATTCCTATCCCAGGCTGCCTTGTAAGTGAAACGTGTGTGGGATTCTAAAAGACGTTTGAAGTGTTTGGTGTGCAACTTGCTTTCTGAGACTTCTGAGTTTTCAAGTCTGATAAAGCAGAAAACAGAACTCGTCTTTGGCAGAAGCTTCATTTGGCAGGCGCTACTAAAGAATTAAACATGCTTCCACTGGTAGGGAATGTTGAAAATGATAAACGCATGCACTTGGGGGGGAAAAAGACCTTCAAAACCGTCTTTCATAATCAGAAAGCATTTTTTTAAGAGTCCCTGGAATATGTTCTGATGTGGTTTATTTATATTCAGTGCATTAAAGTGAAAAAATGCTGAAAGGGGCTAAAGTGGCAGCCTACTCGTGAAATATTGCCATATTTAAATGGCAGAATTATTCAAACTGATTTGTTGAGAGGAGAAATAATAATATTTGTAGTTGGTGTACTTGAAGGCATTGGAGAGGAGGATTATGCATGTATGTAGGTAGGTAGGTATTGAGCGCTCTGCCAATATTTCTCTCTTGAACGTTCTTCCTTCCCAGAGATGAGATGTTGGGACCATCTGCTGAAGCGCAATTACGCAAAGAGTCAGCTGCGTTGATCACAAAAACAAGGCGGAGGATTTGTAAACAAGATCTCACGGAGGGTCACGAGATAGTAGGAGGGAGCCCATGCACCAGTCTCCATTTGATGGATGTGGTTTGGATTGAACTCTCATAGTCCGCTTCCCATTAGACCTTTTCCAATCAATATTGCAGTTGGAGAAGTCAAGGCATTCGCAGCTGAAATCCATCAACATCTGAAGGAAGCTCCTGAAGGACACTTGAGTCCCAGCCCTTCTGTAGACCTGATTGCCATACATCCTGGCTTCCTTATCCATGGATTCAGATTATCCAGGATTTCATTTGCCCATAATCCTGAAAATATTCCCCTGGAAGCGGTTGTAGGCTTCTATGGGCCCTCCAGTACTATTTCATGGTATGCATCCAACCCAAGTTTAGTTGAGATATTGGATTGAGTTTTACCCATGGTTTCAGGTGTCCACAAAGGGTCTTGGAATGTGTCTCCCTGCAGATACGTATATTTATTTGCTCAACTAGTCTCAAGCTCATCACTAGTGATTTTTGTTTTGGTTTTTTGGTGGTGGTTGAGTCTCATTCTGTGGATGGATAACTCATTAATTCTACCCTGTAAATCCCTGGTGTAATTTGGACACAACATGCGTACCTTTTATGCCCTTGTGTGTTTCAGTGGGAGATGGGTCATTATCTTGGACAATTGACTGTGTTTGGTACAAGTTAGTGTGTTTAGGATATTGTTTTGTGATACTTAAACTAGAGTGTCTTTTGCTCTGTTCTTATTGGGACCTTTTTCTCAAAGAGACCAGCCTAACCCTGATCTTGATTGATCATTTTGGATGTTGGAGCTCTTCACAAACCTCTCCTTTCCATGAGTTAATCCAAAGCCACCTAAAATCATGTCAAGTAAGTTCCAGGTGATATGGAAGTTCATGTGATGCATATGTTGTCCTCTTTCCATGACCACCAGCATTTCCATCTCCAAAGCATCTGATGATAACACATGATGTACTGATGAACAACTCTCCAGGACTGGTTACTTTCAAATGTGGGTTGACATTACATGAAGTAAACCATAGTGGTTTCCTTGCGTGCTTCGGTTCCCTCTCATAGTAAATCATGGTTTGTTGGTACAACTGAATGTGGCAAACTACAGTTCGTTGCGAACCAGACTTAGAAGTAGTCAGTTCTCCTTTTCCACTTGCAGTTATTACAGATGGAATTGCAGAACTTGGAGAAGAATGCATGGACCCTTACAGGGAGCGGTCAACCCTCCTGTTCAAGGAGCTCCACTGGCTGCCATTCATTTTCTGGTCCCAATTCAAGGTGCAGGTTCAGACCTACAAAGCCCTGAACAATTTGGGACCCGCCTACCTGCGTGACCGCATCTCTGTATACGAACCCACATGATCTCTTTGTTCATCTGGAGAGGCCCTGCTCTCGATCCCACCAGCATCGCAGGCGCGATTGGTGGTGACGAGAGAAGAGGGCCTTTTCGGTGGTGGCCCCTCGACTCTGACACTCACTCCCTAAGGACATCAGGCATGCCCCAACCCTGGCAGTCTAGGAGGAGCTTGAAGACGTGGTTGTTCCAGTGTGCCTTCCCGGAATAATGATCCCATAGCACTTTGTCCCTCCAAAGAACTTTATATTCTTAGGTCTGCTCGTATGTCTTTCCACAAACGCCACTATCACCTTTTCGTCCATGTTTCAGCACTATTTCCAATTCTAATTTTTACATTTGGCCTTCCCACAGTTTTAATTGTATGTTGTCTTATTGATAATGTTATATGTTTATTGTCTATGTTTTTATTTTAATGGCTTGTATTGTTGTGATTATTGCTTGTATTTGGGCGTGGCCTCATGTAAGCCGCACCGCGTCCCTTGGGGAGATGGTAGTGAGGTATAAATAAAGTGTTGTTGTTATTATTATTATTATTATTATTATTATTATTATTATTGGCCTCATGTAAGCCGCACCGCGTCCCTTGGGGAGATGGTAGTGAGGTATAAATAAAGTGTTGTTGTTATTATTATTATTATTATTATTATTATTATTATTATTGGCCTCATGTAAGCCGCACCGCGTCCCTTGGGGAGATGGTAGTGAGGTATAAATAAAGTGTTGTTGTTATTATTATTATTATTATTATTATTATTATTATTATTATTATTGGCCTCATGTAAGCCGCACCGCGTCCCTTGGGGAGATGGTAGTGAGGTATAAATAAAGTGTTGTTGTTATTATTATTATTATTATTATTATTATTATTATTATTATTGGCCTCATGTAAGCCGCACCGCGTCCCTTGGGGAGATGGTAGTGAGGTATAAATAAAGTGTTGTTGTTATTATTATTATTATTATTATTATTATTATTATTATTATTATTGGCCTCATGTAAGCCGCACCGCGTCCCTTGGGGAGATGGTAGTGAGGTATAAATAAAGTGTTATTATTATTATTATTATTATTATTATTATTGGCCTCATGTAAGCCGCACCGCGTCCCTTGGGGAGATGGTAGCGGGGTATAATTAAAGTATTATTATTATTATTATTATTATTATTATTATTGGCCTCATGTAAGCCGCACCGCGTCCCTTGGGGAGATGGTAGTGAGGTATAAATAAAGTGTTGTTGTTATTATTATTATTATTATTATTATTATTATTATTATTGGCCTCATGTAAGCCGCACCGCGTCCCTTGGGGAGATGGTAGCGGGGCATAATTAAAGTATTATTATTATTATTATTATTATTATTACCTTGTCATTGAATGGTGCCTTGACATTCTTTGGGTGGAACTACCTTCTTCTCTCTTTTGTGGTATAGCCTTCTGGAAAGGAACAAGCTTCGGGAGTTAGAAAAGGGAACTTAGTCACTGATGGCCACAAATGTGTTCATTTTGGCCTTATCTTCCATACTTGGGTCATGGTCCAAACCTTTCCTTGATCCGCATTGAGGAGAAGGTGTTGCGAGGAGAAGGTGGCATTGGTTCCTCCAAATTCTGTGGCATCTTAATAAGAGTCTCTGTCCTGACGATACTCCTGGAAACCTGACGCCCGAAGCGCTTGATCTGCTGAATGTGCGGATCCCTCGTACGACGCTCAGGTTGAGCTAATGATTTAGAAATCCTTCCAAGTGTTCCTCATTACCTCGTACATCAGTGGAGACAAGGAGGCCGGTTTGTTGCAAAAAGAGCAGGTAAAGCATCCTGCGCGTCGAAATATTAATCAACTTGACTACAGTCGGGTCTTGGAACCTTTCTTGTTGAAGCGGGGACCCAACTTGAAGAGCGGCGCACCCTTTAGATGTGTTGGTGTGTGACAGCTGGTTACAGTAATTTGGTTTTATAGGGCAGTTTGTTGCAAGCGAACGGCACGTTGAATATTTTACCACGATTTGAGATTATCTGAAGGATGTTTTCCGGTTTACTAATTGGTAGCTAATGCTGAGTACATTGATGTTGACATGAGCAAATGGAGTTTGAATGATTTTGAAGCCAGCTTCATTAGGAGGTGCTCTAATTCGGAGTCAACAGGAAATGTCAAACATTAGGCCTCTTCCTATAGACCGGATGGTGGCAAGAATGGGAATTTTGAACACTTTAGGTGAAGTGTATGGATCACCACGTAGGCACTGCGTATCTTCCTCATACGTGAGGCATGCCCCGGAGTCTGTAGAACAGTTCAGGTTAAACAACGTGGGAACATTATAAAGCAAATGTTAAGTGGTCAAAATCCCAAAACTGCAAGTTGAGGTGTTTCTACAAGGGTTGAATGAAAAGTAATGCCTCCACCTTCATAACTCCTCAACAGATGGAAGTACTGGTGTGCAGCAGGGACTGGCTTGTTCAGTAGACTCTCCTCTACAGTTCCCTTTTGGTGAGAAGCCTTAGTATTGAACGGTTGTGTTGTTAAAGTGCGAAGTATGGAACCCTGCACAGACGGTCAGTCAATGCGACTTAAGCAATGTTTGTGGCAGGTACTGGCTTGTTCAGTAGACTCTCCTCTACAGTTCCATTTTAGCGGGAAACCTTAGTATTGAATGGTTGTGTTGTTAAAGTTCGAAGTATGGAACCCTGCACAGACGGTCAGTCAATGCGACTTAAGCAATGTTTGTGGCAGGTACTGGCTTGTTCAGTACTGGCTTGTCCACAGTTCCATTTTGGCAGGAAGCTTTACCATTGAACAGTTGTGTTGTTAAAGTGTGAAGTATGGAAAGCTGCACAGACAGTCAGTCAATGTGACTTAAGCAACGTATGCGGCAAGGACTGGCTTGTTAAGTAGACTCTCCTCTACAGTTCCATTTTAGCGGGAAGCCTTAGTATTGAATGGTTGTGTTGTTGAAGTGCGAAGTATGGAACCCTGCACAGACGGTCAGTCAATGTGATTTAAGCAACGTATGTGGCAGGTACTGGCTTGTTCAGTAGATTCTCCTCTACAGTTCCATTTTGGCAGGAAGCTTTACCATTGAACAGTTGTGTTGTTAAAGTGCGAAGTATGGAACTCTGCGCAGACGGTCAGTCAATGCGATTTGAGCAATGTATGCAGCAGGTACTGGCTTGTTCAATAGACTCTCCTCTACAGTTCCATTTTGGCAGGAAGCCTTAGCATTGAACAGTTGTGTTGTTAAAGTGCAAAGTATGGAACCCTGCGCAGATGGTCAGTCAATGTGATTTAAGCAACGTATGTGGCAGGTACTGGCTTGTTCAGTAGATTCTCCTCTACAGTTCCATTTTGGCAGGAAGCTTTGCCATTGAACAGTTGTGTTGTTAAAGTGCGAAGTATGGAACTCTGCGCAGACGGTCAGTCAATGCGATTTGAGCAACGTATGCAGCAGGTACTGGCTTGTTCAATAGACTCTCCTCTACAGTTCCTTTTTGGCAGGAAGCCTTAGCATTGAACAGTTGTGTTGTTAAAGTGCAAAGTATGGAACCCTGCGCAGACGGTCAGTCAATGCGACTTAAGCAACGTATGCAGCAGGTACTGGCTTGTTCAGTAGACTCTCCTCTACAGTTCCATTTTGGCAGGAAGCCTTAGCATTGAACAGTTGTGTTGTTAAAGTGCAAAGTATGGAACCCTGCGCAGACGGTCAGTCAATGCGACTTAAGCAACGTATGCAGCAGGTACTGGCTTGTTCAGTAGACTCTCCTCTACAGTTCCATTTTGGCAGGAAGCTTTACCACTGAACAGTTGTGTTGTTAAAATGCGAAGTATGGAACTCTGCGCAGATGGTCGGTCAATGCGACTTAAGTAGTGTGCAGTCATTGAATTCTTGACAGCAGAAGGTATCACCCCAAAGGAGATTCATCAGAGGATGCCAGCTGTTTATGGTGATTGTGTTGATGCGAGTACTGTGTGTCGTTGGGCAAGTAAGTTTAAAGATGTTGAGGTGGGAACATCTGCACGTTGCTTAAGTCGCATTGACCAACCGTATGTGCAGGGTTCCATACTTTGCATTTTAACAACACAGCTGTTCAATGCTAAGGCTTCCCACCAAAAAGGAACTGTAGAGGAGAGTCTACTAAACAAGCCAGAACCTGCCGCATACATTGTTTAAGTCGCATTGACCGACGGTCTACGCAGGGTTCCATACTTTGCACTTTAACAACACAACCGTTCAATGCTGAGGCTTCCTGCCAAAATGGAACTGTAGAGGAGAGTCTACTGAACAAGCCAGTACCTGACGCATACCAGTATTCCCATCTGTTGAGGAGTTATGAAGGTGGAGGCATTACTTTTCATTCAACCCTCATACAGAAGCCTTAATAGACTACTTCTTGCTTCTATGGAGTGGTCTTTGAATCTGGGGATGAGAACTTAAAACGTTCTCATAGGGAGCATCTACATTGTTGAATTAATGCAGTTTTACCCCATTTAGAATGCTATGGGACCCTGGGATGCGTGGTTTCTTTCTACCTTCAAGTTTCCTGTTGACTTATGGTGACCCTAAACATTGTGTAGGGTTTTCTTGTCCAAGGAATATGCATAATACATGTCTATGCTGTCTCTATGCTCCCGGGGTTTGCAATTTCCAAATGCCTGTTGAGGGACATCTCGGGAAGCCTTCCTCCTTCGTATTTTTGTGTAATCATATCCATTGCGAGGACTTTGATTGCAGCTTAAACGGCTCCAAATGTATGTGGTCTAAGAATCTGGGCATTTGACGGGATCTCGACATTAATCTTCAAATCCCATGAAGATGGCAAGAACTTAATTTGATGTTGAGCCACCACAACTGATGTGTTAAAATCCAGGAAATAATATCCAACCTTTATAGGGATTACTGGTTTGTTATTTTTGGAGTCTCCTCGCTCTGGGACGTGGCGAAATAAATAAAACGCTTGGCGTCTCTATAGGAAAGTAAAATGAGATGGCAAAGGGCAGAGCAGGGAAGTCAACCGAGGAGGCTGAAGAAGGGAGTTTTGCTATTTAGAAAAGATTATGATTTGTGGCTGGACGGATGTGTTCGAAGAGAGCGCTAAGTATCTGGAAGGCTGAGGAGCAGATGGAGGCCTCCTTCCCCTTCTGATCATGGGGAAAGGGCAGGATCAAAGAGCTTTTCAAGGTGCAGAAGCAAAGCTGGTGAGCTGCATCTCTTGAAAAACACGCATTGCAAAAATATTGGAAAATAGGTTGCCTAGGGGACAAGGAAGAAGGAATCCAATTACTGTCGTCTTTTGCGAAAACTGGCGAGAGTGGCCATAGGTGTGCAGTCCCTTGGAGAAGGTGGGTCTCCACCATCTCTAGGTTTTCTACATCTTTCCCAAAGAGATGGAGGAGAATGATGGAGGAGAGAGTGAATGATGCTCATCACAACTGAAAGCAAAGAGAAGCAATGGAACTGTGGCCTCAGAACTGAATTAGATCCTTGGAGAAGATGGGTGTGCAGTCCCTTGGAGAAGATGGGTCTCCACCATCTCTGGGTTTTCTACATCTTTCCCAAAGAGATGGAGGAGAATGATGGAGGAGAGAGTGAATGATGCTCATCACAACCGAAAGCAAAGAGAAGCAATGGAACTATGGCTTCAGAACTGAATTAGATCCTTGGAGAAGATGGGTGTGCAGTCCCTTGGAGAAGATGGGTCTCCACCACCTCTGGGTTTTCTACATCTTCCCCAAAGAGATGGAGGAGAATGATGGAGGAGAGAGTGAATGATGCTCATCACAACTGAAAGCAAAGAGAAGCAATGGAACTATGGCTTCAGAACTGAATTAGATCCTTGGAGAAGATGGGTGTGCAGTCCCTTGGAGAAGATGGGTCTCCACCATCTCTGGGTTTTCTACATCTTTCCCAAAGAGATGGAGGAGAATGATGGAGGAGAGAGTGAATGATGCTCATCACAACCGAAAGCAAAGAGAAGCAATGGAACTATGGCTTCAGAACTGAATTAGATCCTTGGAGAAGATGGGTGTGCAGTCCCTTGGAGAAGATGGGTCTCCACCACCTCTGGGTTTTCTACATCTTCCCCAAAGAGATGGAGGAGAATGATGGAGGAGAGAGTGAATGATGCTCATCACAACCGAAAGCAAAGAGAAGCAATGGAACTATGGCTTCAGAACTGAATTAGATCCTTGGAGAAGATGGGTGTGCAGTCCCTTGGAGAAGATGGGTCTTCACCATCTCTGGGTTTTCTATATCTTTCTCAAAGAGATGGAGGAGAATGATGGAGGAGAGAGTGAGTGATGCTCATCACAACCGAAAGCAAAGAGAAGCAATGGAACTGTGGCTTCAGAACTGAATTAGATCCTTTATTATATTCTTGTATTGTGTCACTCCCAATTGCAATGAGCCCTACATGTTTATAGGTTTAGTTCTTGCCAGTGTGGTTATGTCCATATCTAGGGCAAGATGGATGGATGGTATCCTTGAAGGGATGGGGGTGGCCACAGCCAACAGGGAGCTTTGGCATGGGTTGCTCCGTGAGGTCATGAAGAGTCAGAGGCGACAGAATGAATAAGCAACTGGCGAGAGTGGCTCTAGGTGTGCAGTCCCTTGGAGAAGGTGGCTCTCCACCATCTCTGGGTTTTCTACATCTTTCCCAAAGAGATGGAGGAGAATGATGGAGGAGAGATGAATGATGCTCATCACAACCGAAAGCAAAGAGAAGCAATGGAACTATGGCTTCAGAACTGAATTAGATCCTTGGAGAAGATGGGTCTCCACCATCTCTGGGTTTTCTACATCTTTCCCAAAGAGATGGAGGAGAATGATGGAGGAGAAAGTGAATGATGCTCATCACAACAGAAAGCAAAGAGAAGCAATGGAACTATGGCCTCAGAACTGAATTAGATCCTTGGAGAAGATGGGTGTGCAGTCCCTTGGAGAAGATGGGTCTCCACCATCTCTGGGTTTTCTACATCTTCCCCAAAGAGATGGAGGAGAATGATGGAGGAGAGAGTGAATGATGCTCATCACAACCGAAAGCAAAGAGAAGCAATGGAACTGTGGCTTCAGAACTGAATTAGATCCTTGGAGAAGATGGGTGTGCAGTCCCTTGGAGAAGATGGGTCTCCACCATCTCTGGGTTTTCTACATCTTCCCCAAAGAGATGGAGGAGAATGATGGAGGAGGGAGTGAATGATGCTCATCACAACCGAAAGCAAAGAGAAGCAATGGAACTATGGCCTCAGAACTGAATTAGATCCTTGGAGAAGATGGGTGTGCAGTCCCTTGGAGAAGATGGGTCTTCACCATCTCTGGGTTTTCTATATCTTCCCCAAAGAGATGGAGGAGATGATGGAGGAGAGAGTGAATGATGCTCATCACAACCGAAAGCAAAGAGAAGCAATGGAACTGTGGCTTCAGAACTGAATTAGATCCTTTATTATATTCTTGTATTGTGTCACTCCCAATTGCAATGAGCCCTCCATGTTTATAGGCTTAGTTCTTGCCAGTGTGGTTATTTCCATATCTAGGGCAAGATGGATAGATGGTATCCTGGAAGGGATGGGGGTGGCCACAGCTGACAGGGAGCCCTGGCATGGGTTGGTCCATGAGGTCATGAAGAGTCGGAGGTGACAGAAAGAGTAAGCAACTGGCGAGAGTGTCTATAGGTGTGCAGTCCCTTGGAGAAGGTGGCTCTCCACCATCTCTGGGTTTTCTGTGTCCCAATTGCAATGAGCCCTCCATGTTTATAGATTTATTTCTTGCCATTTTGGTTATTTCCATATCTAAGGCAAGATGGATAGATGGTATCCTTGAAGGGATGGGGGTGGCCACAGCCAACAGGGAGCTTTGGCATGGGTTGCTCCATGAGGTCATGAAGAGTCAGAGGCAACAGAAAGAATAAGCAACTGGCGAGAGTGGCCATAGGTGTGCAGTCCCTTGGAGAAGGTGGCTCTCCACCATCTCTGGGTTTTCTACATCTTTCCCAAAGAGATGGAGGAGAATGATGAAGGAGAAAGTGAATGATGCTCATCACAACAGAAAGCAAAGAGAAGCGATGGAACTATGGTTTCAGAAATGAAATAGATGCTTTATTATACAGGGTTAGTCAAAATGAATAGGCCAATTCGGGTACAATTAATTTTCTTATTGGCCTATTCATTTTGACTAACCCTGTATTCTTGTATTGTGTCACTCCCAATTTCAATGAGCCCCCCATGTTTATAGGTTTAGTTCTTGCCAGTGTGGTTATTTCCATATCTAGGGCAAGATGGATAGATGGTATCCTTGAAGGGACTGGCTTGACTTTGAAGGAACTGGAGGTGGCCATGACTAACCAGGAGCTCTGGCATGGGTTGGTCCATGAGATTACGAAGACTCGGAAGCGACTGAAAGAATAAACAACAACAACTACAATAACAAAGGAATCTCTAGGGCTTCCTTTAGATCAGTGGTTCTCAACCTGTGGGTCCCCAGATGTTTTCACCTTCAACTCCCAGAAATCCTAACAGCTGGTAAACTGGCTGGGACTTCTGGGAGTTGCAGGCCAAAACACATGGGGACCCACTGGTTGAGAACCACTGCTTTAGAAGAAGATCAACTTCCATCATATGTTAACCATTGGAGGACCTAGACATTCCTAGAGAAAAGACTTCTCCAAGAATCCCTAGGTCCACCAACATGTGTATGTGATCAAATTCTATTAAACATTAACCATACAACTCCCCAGGGGGGCTTAGACATTCCTAGAGCTAAAGTATTAATCAAACCCATACAAATTAAGACCACACATTCATGGATCTATGGCTAGCCTCTGGGAAACATTGACCATCGAGTCACCTTGGAGTACCTAGAAATTCTAGAGAGACCATATTAATAAAAATCCATGATGCTTCTATGGTCCATAGAATTGCCCTGGAAGACCTAGAAATTCATAGAGAACACTTCCCCAAGAATCTTTAGGATCTCCAGGGTGATATGGTCAAATTTCAATGGAAGTTGACCACACAGTTGCTCTGGAGGACATAGACATTTCTGGAGAGACACTTCCCCAAGAACCTTTAGGTCCTCCAATGTTCTTCTATGATCAAATGTCAATAGAAGTTGGCCATGCAGTTGCCCTGGAGGACATAGACATTTCTAGAGAGACACTTCCCCAAGAACCTTTAGGTCCTCCAATGTGCTTCTTTGATCAAATGTCAATAGAAGTCGGCCATGCAGTTGCCCTGGAGGACATAGACATTTCTGGAGAGACACTTCCCCAAGAACCTTTAGGTCCTCCAATGTTCTTCTATGATCAAATGTCAATGGAAGTTGGCCATGCAGTTGCCCTGGAGGACATAGACATTTCTAGAGAGACACTTCCCCAAGAACCTTTAGGTCCTCCAATGTGCTTCTTTGATCAAATGTCAATAGAAGTTGGCCATGCAGTTGCCCTGGAGGACATAGACATTTCTGGAGAGACACTTCCCCAAGAACCTTTAGGTCCTCCAGTGTGCTTCTGTGATCAAATGTCAATGGAAGTTGGCCATGCAGTTGCCCTGGAGGACATAGACATTTCTGGAGAGACACTTCCCCAAGAACCTTTAGGTCCTCCAATGTTCTTCTATGATCAAATGTCAATGGAAGTTGGCCATGCAGTTGCCCTGGAGGACATAGACATTTCTAGAGAGACACTTCCCCAAGAACCTTTAGGTCCTCCAATGTGCTTCTTTGATCAAATGTCAATAGAAGTTGGCCATGCAGTTGCCCTGGAGGACATAGACATTTCTGGAGAGACACTTCCCCAAGAACCTTTAGGTCCTCCAGTGTGCTTCTGTGATCAAATGTCAATGGAAGTTGGCCATGCAGTTGCCCTGGAGGACATAGACATTTCTGGAGAGACACTTCCCCAAGAACCTTTAGGTCCTCCAATGTTCTTCTATGATCAAATGTCAATGGAAGTTGGCCATGCAGTTGCCCTGGAGGACATAGACATTTCTAGAGAGACACTTCCCCAAGAACCTTTAGGTCCTCCAATGTGCTTCTTTGATCAAATGTCAATAGAAGTTGGCCATGCAGTTGCCCTGGAGGACATAGACATTTCTGGAGAGACACTTCCCCAAGAACCTTTAGGTCCTCCAGTGTGCTTCTGTGATCAAATGTCAATGGAAGTTGGCCATGCAGTTGCCCTGGAGGACATAGACATTTCTGGAGAGATACTTCCCCAAGAACCTTTAGGTCCTCCAGTGTGCTTCTATGATCAAATGTGAATGGAAGTTGGCCATACAGTTACCCTGGAGGACATAGACATTTCTGGAGGGATACTTCCCCAAGAATCTTTCGGTCCTCCATGTGCTTCTATGATCAAATGTCAATGGAAGTTGGCCATATGGTTGCTCTGGAGGACATAGACATTTCTGGAGAAATACTTCCCCAAGAATCTTTAGTTCCTCCAATGTGCTTCTGTGATCAATTGTTGGTGTTCTTGAGTGTTAACCCATAGCTACCACCAACATCATGGGGGTTTTCTGGTTGCGTCTTGTATTGCAGAGTTGCCTATCAATGTCCAAGGGCCGTTGGCTCTTCCGTTGCCTCCAGCTCTGGCCGATCTCCATCCCTGTCCCTGTGGCTTTGGCAGTGTTCCTCCACAGCACTCCATTGTTGCATTTTGTCATCAGCGAGCGCCAGAGGGAAGAGTGCTGACCACAGCTCCAGGCCGTCTCTGGCGGTTCACGCACAAGCCTTGCTTCCTATTGAATCAATTAGCGGCGTTAAATATTTAACACATTAGTCTTATTCCACTGCACAACACATTCTTCCGCCAGCATAAGTTCAAGGCAGGAAATGGACCAGAAGTGTAACAAAGCAAGGAGCAGCGTACACAGACAAAGCGAGCACTTTGTTTAAGATTAATGTATAAACAAACACAAAACAGCAAGTCACTGCTCTCTGCATCAAGGGGGGGGGGAGGAGGGGGAATCTAAGATGCCTGGTGGGTGTGTGCCCCATTTCCCATGCACGCTTCCAACAGGCTCCGAATCTGCAATTAGAACGGAAGACGGATGGAGCAATGCGCTTAAGGAACCCTACTGGTGTCCCCCATTGGCCTTCTTCCTGAGCCAAATGGGACTTGCTTTCAGGAGAGAAGTAGACCTGCAAAGAGTGAGGAAAGGAGATACTTGAGATCTTCCGGGGAGGCCCTGCTCTCGATCCCGCCAGCCTCTCAAGCACGGCTGGCGGGGACGAGAGATAGGGCCTTCTCGGTGGTGGCTCCTCGGCTGTGGAACGCCCTTCCTGTAGATGTTAGGCTGGCTCCATCTCTCATGGCATTCCGTAGAAAGCTGAAGACCTGGATGTTTGTGCAGGCGTTTGAGTAATTCAGTGCAATTCTGGTAATTTGAACATAGGAACGGAACAATGGACGATGAATTTGGATCACGCTTGGATGATGAGACGATCGGGGGTGGGTTTTGTGATAATGATGTTGATGTTTGTTTACTACCTAGTAATGGAAAGGTGTAATTAATTGTTATGGTATATTAACTATTGCTGTTTTTATTGTCTTTGTTGTTTGCTGTTTGGAAACCGCTGTGAGTCGCCCTCAGGCTTGAGATACAGCGGTATACAAGAATAGTAAGTAAATAAATAAATACCTAGCACACAGAGTTTAAAACAAGAGACAGCTCAAGATGTCACACCAGACAACTTCAGCGTGTTCATTAAACCAGCAATAGAACTTCCTGGGATAATGGCGGAGTCTCCTGTCTCAGGAGTCTGGGTGGCCATTAGTTGGGAGAGCTTGCGTGGTGTCCTCCTGCGTGGCATTTCATACCTCTGTTTCAATAGAATCATGGACTCGTGATGTTGGAAGAGACCTCAAGGGCCATCCAGTCCAACCTTATTCTGCTAGGATCAGAATGAATGAATCTATCGGTCTACCTTGAAACTTAATAAAACTTCTTTAAAAAGAAGATGCCAACTTGTATGCTGCATCCACGAAATGGGCATTCTTGGACGCAAACCACAACTTGGAAGGCGCTGAACAGACTGCGCTCGGGCACCACGAGATGCAGAGCCAACTTTCGGAAATGGGGCCACAAAGTGGAATCCTTGACATGCGAGTGCAGAGAGGAGCAAACCACTGACCACCTGCTGCAATGCAACCTGAGTCCTGCCACATGATGCATCAGGGAGGACCTTCTTGCGGCAACTCCAGAGGCACTCCAAGGGGCCAGATACTGTCAAAGGACATTTAATCAACTACCAAGCTTGCAAACTCTCTGTGTTTTGTATGTTTGTTTGTTTTGTTCTGTTAGAAATGTAATACAATTGACTGGTTGCCCTGACACAACAAATAAATAAATGACGTGGAAAGGGAGCGCAGGGACACCTTCAACGCCTGTGCCAAAAAGGCTTCTCTTGCCTGACTTGTGAGGCCACCCACATGTCTCAGTCTCCATCTCAGGCAGAGTACCGCTCAGACCCATCTCCACATTATCTGAAAGATCTGCCTGCTCGTGTCCATATCTGGTTGAGCCTTTGGTTGTGTCCTGCCTGGTCCCTTTTTCGCAGTCCTGCTGCCGGATCACCGAATTTCCTCGAATCCAGGATCGCCAAATGGAATCGTGGACATCCCTACAATGAAGTGCCTTTCGCTTCCCATTTCCGTCGTAAGTGAAATGACCCCTGGAAACACATTTTTTGTTCCAATCTTTTTTACATTCTCGTTTGTGAGAAATCAATAGTCAGGTTAATAGAGGCTGGAAAGCATTTGGGAGCGTTCTGGCCGAACCCCAGAGAGCCCGAAATGCGATGGTCGCCTTCCAGGAGGCAATTCATTTTGCAAAGCTTATTGGGCCCAGCGAAGCATGCGCAGAGAAAACGGAGAGGAGGAGGAGGAGGAAAGAAAGCCATGCGCCCAAGAATGGAATGCTTCGGATTTTTTCTTCAATTTGTGCCTTTTCCAATTTAATTTCTTCAGGTTGACCGGTTGCGAAAGAGCAGCTGGTCTTTTGCTCCTTTGCGGCCACAAAGGCCAGGAATGTCCCGCTTCGGCCGATTGCGATGGCAAGGAAATCAGCTCGGAACCTTTATCGGCGTCTTCGGCCTTGGCACGGGATGCGAATGCCGAAATTTCATTAATGCGCCGGGTTAATTGAATATATATTTTGAACGCTGAGACAGTCCTCGAACTGATGATAAACACCGGCCTGGTTCAAGGATGCTTAACTTATTTCCCCGACTCGCATAATGCAATCTTTGTTATTACCCTTTGAAAAAGCCGTCTGCAGAAAAGATCTGATAGCGAAGGCGCACGGAAAGGTGAGCGGGAAAAGGCAAGGCAGGGACTGAATGGGATGCGTGGCATTGTGCGCTCGTGGAGGGCCCTCTTCGCCGTTCATTACTGCCATTATCATTATGCAACCTGGAGTATTTAATTGGCTCGGCGCATCCTTCGCTCCTGAATGGGGCCCATTGTTTTCTCCGGGGGAAAAACACCCATCCTCTTCTGCATCACAAGCGCTCTGGAGGGTCCCTTTGTTTCCCCGTTAAGCCATTAATGGCATCGTGACTCTCTTGCAAGGCGGATTCTGCAAAGAAGGTCGAGAGGGAGGAGGAGAACGCATTGGAAACTCATGCCTTTCCAACAACTCAACGGCAGCGGGTTTTGAGGGTGGCACTCGCATATTTTGCACCCGTGGTTTGCACATCTTTGTGCATTTTTGCAAGACGCAGCACCTGGGACTTGTGAGGGGTCTCCCACCCAAAAACTATAGGAGGGTTCCCCTATTTGTTTATTTATCGTGTCATCAGCAACCATACCATTGTATTATTTATTTATTATTTATTTAGAGGTTTTCTATACCGGCCTTCTCACCTCAAACGAGGGACTCAGGTCGGTTTACAACATATATGCAAATACAATAATATACAAAACAGCAAAGGGCAACATCCTTACAGATTAAAATAGTACATTTCTAACAGAACAAAACAAACAAACAGATAAAAGAACCCACAAATTTTGCAAACTTGGTAGTTCATTAGATGTCCTTTGACCAGTCTCTGTCCCCTTGGAGTGCCTCTGTTGCCACAAGAAGGTCCTCCCCTGTGCATCATGTGGCAGGGCTCACGTTGCATTGCAGCAGGTGGTCAGTGGTTTGCTCTTCTTCTCCCCACTCGCATGTCGAGGATTCCACTTTGTGGTCCCATTTCTTGAGGTTGGCTCTGCACCTCGTGGTGCCAGAGCGCAGTCTTTTCAGCGCCTTCCAAGTCGCCCAGTCCTCTGTGTGCCCAGGGGGGAGTCTCTCATTGGGTATCAGCCATTGGTTGAGGTTCTGGGTTTGAGCCTGCCACTTTTGGACTCTCGCTTGCTGAGGTGTTCCAGCGAGTGTCTCTGTAGATCTTAGAAAACTCTTTCTAGATTTAAGTCGTTGACGTGCTGGCTGATACCCAAACAGGGGATGAGCTGGAGATGTCTCTGCCTTGGTCCTTTCACTATTGGCTGCTACTTCCCGGCGGATATCAGGTGGTGCAATACCAGCTAGACAGTGTAATGTCTCCCGTGGTGTAGGGCACAGACACCCCGTGATAATGCGGCATGTCTCATTAAGAGCCACATCCACTGTTTGAGCGTGGTGAGATGTGTTCCACATTGGGCATGCGTACTCAGCTGCAGAGTAGCATAGCGCAAGGGCAGATGTCTTCACTGTGTCTGGTTGTGATCCCCAGGTTGTGCCAGTCAGCTTTTGTATGGGATTGTTTTTAGCACCCACTTTTTGTTTGATGTTCAGGCAGTGCTTCTTGTAGGTCAGCGTATGGTCCAGAGTGACTCCTCCCAGGGATTTGGGTGCGCTGCAGTGCTCCAGTGGGATTCCTTCCCAGGTCATAATCCTCAGAGCTCGGGATGCTTCTCTGTTCTTAAGGTGAAAGGCACATGTCTGTGTTTTAGATGGATTAGGGATCAGCGGGTTTCCCCCTGGAATTCCTGGACAAAGAAACAATATATTTAAGGCATCCATCATTCCTCCCAAGTTTCAGAACGTTTTGCTCTTGCACGGATGTTTTGGAATTTTTTTAATTTTCTCTCTCTGGGATTGATGGGACTTGAAGTCCAGGAGAATGAAGAGGGAAATGAACCTGTGATTGGATGAGGAAGACCATGTGATGCTGCAAACATGTCTGCACCTGATCAGCCTTGGAAGAATATAAATTAAATGGGTTCCTGATTATCCACCAAAGTAATCTATATCCACAAATACAACAGTATGGATAGGTCAATAATCAATAAACAGGTGCGAAATATAAACTTATATTGGGTAAACAAGTACAAATTGATAAGTACTTGTTTACCCAATATAAGTTTATATTTTGTATGTATCTCGGCTTAGTAAGTTTATATTTCGTACCTGTTTATTGATTATTGACCTATACATATTATTGTATTTGTGGGTATAGATTACTTTGGTGCAACTGATCAGCCCCATCGCCCCGACTTTTCCTGGAATTTTGTGTGGTTTTGGGGGACAGGGGGAGGGCTTCCAGCATTTCATATCTATGAATTGCTGAATTTATCCAAATTCTGAATTGACCATACCCCTAGCAGCCAAAATGGTCCAAGATATGGAAACCATGAGGAATGGATGGGGAGATAGGAAGAAGAGATGGTTGGAAGGGGGCATGGGAGCCGTGCTCAAATATTTTGGATAGGAGGTCCCATTGAGGAGAAAGGGGGCAAATTTTGTTTTCTGCTGCTCCAGAGATTTGGGCACCAAATGGCGCAATGGGTTCAAACTCTTAGAAGGAGATTCCACCTCAAATTTAGGAAGAACATCCTTATAGTAAGACCTGTTCGAGAGAGGAATAACTGTGGCTAACAGACCTTTCAGTGCTTCCAACTGTTAGACTCGTTTCTGGGTATATTTGACCTACTGGTTCCAAAAATGGCACCGGTTTCTCCTTATTGGCACTAGTTTTTGAGATACAGGACATAATGGCATCTACCTATTGCCTTTAGAAAAACCATCATGACCCTATCTAAGAAGCTAGAGCCAATGCAGTCCACCCAATGCAATGTGGTCTCTCCAATACACATAAACATCATCATCATCATCATTCCATTGCAAATAAACATCCACATCATCATGATGGTGGTGATTCTAGTGCAAATAAACATCATCATCATCATCATCATCATCATCATCATCATTTGCTGTATCAGGACACCAAAGAACCCCAAGAACAAGGCTAAAAACCAAAATGGCAATTTGTGTTTTGGTTGGGTTTTGTAACAACAACAAAAACAGCCAATACACATTTCAGTCTACTTCCTGGTTATATTTCAACTGCTGCTTCCAAAAATAACGCCAGTTTCCTCCTATCAGCTACAGTTTTTGAGATACAGAACATAATGGCATCTACCAGTCACCCTTAGAAAACCCATCATGACCCTATCGAAGAAGCTAGATCCAATGCAGTCTACCCAATGCAATGTGGTCTCTCCAATACAAATAAACATCATCATCATCATTATTATCATCATCATCATCATCATCATCATCATCATCATTCCAATGCAAATAAACATCTACATCATCATGATGATGGCGATTCTAGTGCAAATAAACATCATCATCATCATCATTTGCTGTATCAGGACACCAAAGAACCCCAAGAATGAGCCTAAAAACCAAAATGGCAATGTGTGTTTTGGTTGGGCTGTGTAACAACAACACACATTTCGGTCTAGTTCCTGGGTGTATTTCAACTGCTGCTTCCAAAAATAACACCAGTTTCCTCCTATCAGCTACAGTTTTTGAGATACAGAACATAATGGCATCTACCACTCACACTTAGAAAACCCATCATAACGCTATCTAAGGACGCTAGAACCAAGGCATTCTATCCAATATAATTCAATTTATCCAATGCAATGTGGTCTATCCAATGCAAATAAACATCATCATCATCCCAATGTAAACACACATCCTCGTTATCATGATGATGATTGTAATGCAATTGAGCATCATCATCACCATCATGATCATCATCTGCTGAATCAGGACCCCAAAGAACCTTAGGAACAGGTCTAAAAATTAAGATCGGCTCTGGTTTTTGAGATACAGAACATAGGAACATACCATTTTCCATTTGCTCTCTTATAGAAACCCACCATAACCATATCTAAGAAACTAGGGTTGATGGAGTCTGTCCAGTGCAATTTTCTGAAAGAACCCCAAGGATAGGCCTGAAACACCAAGGATGGTTGGGGTTCCTGGACCGTGTCCTCAGGAGGGTCTTCAGTCGATGACCATCTGTTGGGTTTGGATTGTGCTTTTCCTGCCTGTCCAAAAGAAGGGGGCCAGACTAGATGGCCTTTGGGTGTCCCTTTTTTGTTAGACTATGTAACAACACCACCACTAACAACAGCACATTTTGGTCTAGTTCTGGGTATATTTGACTCCTGCTTCCAAATATGGCCCTAGTTTCCTCCTATCATCTCCGGTTTTTGAATATACCATTTTCCATCTGCTCTCTCATAGAAGCCCACCATAACCATATCTAAGAAACTAGGGTTGATGGAGTCTATCCAGTGAAATCTTCTGGAAGAACCCCAGGGACAGACCTGAAACACCAAGGATGGTTGGGGTTGGGCCATGTCTTCCGGAGGGTCTTCAATCGATGACCATCTGTTGGGTTTGGATTGTGCTTTTCCTGCCTGTCCGAAAGAAGGGGGCCGGACTAGATGGCCTTTGGGTGTCCCTTTTTTTTGTTAGACTATGTAACACCACCACCAGCAGCACATTTTGGTCTAGTTTCTGGCTATATTTGACCCCTGCTTCCAAATATGGCCCCAGTTTCCTCCTATCATCTCCAGTTTTTGAATATACCATTTTCCATCTGCTCTCTCATAGAAGCCCACCATAACCATATCTAAGAAACTAGGGTTGATGGAGTCCATCCAGTGCAATCTTCTGAAAGAACCCAGGAACAGTCCTGAAACACCAAGGATGGTTGGGGTTGGACTGTGTCCTGAAGAGGGTCTTCAATTGATGACCATCTGTTGGGTTTGGCTTGTGCTTTTCCTGCCTGTCCGAAAGAAGGGGGCCGGACTGGATGGCCTTTGGGGGTCCCTTCCAACCCAAGGAAGGATTCTGGGAAGGAAGGGAGGAGGCGTAGACTGGCTGGACTTGGAGGCGCCGCTCCCCTGCGTTGAGAGAGCAGGAGAAGTCGTCCAAACGTGCGATCGTCTCCAAGTCCTTGCGGCCTATCTGGAGGCGCAGCAGGTGCCGCCCGGTCACAGTCGGGGCGCACGGCTTCTCCGTAGCTGAGCGCACCAGGCTTTTCGGATGCAGAAGGTTCCCGGTTCAATTTCTTGCTGGAATGAGTTCCTCACAAATGTGGCTAATCCTCCATTTGACGCCTGCTCACTTGGATACCTCTCTGTGTGCTCTTCACTGTCCACATCAGCCTCGGCAATTTCTGTTTTGTCCATTTATCCTTGCTGGAATGCCTCGTATTCATTAGATTCCTCTCCTCCTTTCGCAATATATTGGAGTTCTGGTTGAGGTGACGCTTTGATTCCAAGTCCACCTTTTTGAAAAGCTGTGCAACGTCTTCCAAGCCGTTGCGTTGAGAGCTTGGCTGCAAGGACGGAAGGAGGGAGAGAGGGAGCCTTCTGCTCCTTTCTGTTTGTTTACAATTGAGAAAAAAGAGAGACACATTTCATTTTTGCTAAGTCTTTGCGACTGCAAGTTCCAGAATCCACCTTTTAGCATTGCAAGTGTCCAGGTGGTAATCCTTTGGAGCCGCCTTTGCGAGCTGTGGACGGGGAGAACCGGAGCCTCCGAAACGAGGGAATATCTGTCCCTTTAATTTATTTAAAGCCTTTGCGTCCTTCCCTTGGAGAGCGGTAACTAACAAATGAGTCATAAAAGATTAAAACTTTTACAGCGAAGACGAGGTATTAATGGCAGGATGAGTCAACAACGGAGAAAGGTGAGAAGAGGCGTTCGCAAAGTACCTCCGAAAACAATATAATCGCCGTTCCCAGGCTCGGAGCCCTCTCCTCCCATCCGCAGGGGAAAGGGAGGCATCTCTGGGCGAGAGCACCGCCTTGGAAACAATTGCCTTCATGAGTTGGATTGGGGGTATTTCATTGGAATGGTGTCGCGAAGGTCTTCCTGTCCTGGCAGCCCTCATATAATATAGGACCTCTCCCCTGATGTGCTATGTTGTGATTTGAGGGTTCGGCTACAGCTCTGGAGACCAGGGTTCAAATCTCTTGTTTCGCCTTTGAAGCCCACTGTGGCAAATCACATCATCACAGCCTCAGAGGAAGGCCATGGCAAGCCCTCTCCGAACATATCTTGCCAAGGAAACGCCATGATGGGTCCTTCCTTGGAGTCCCCCAAAGTTGGGAATGATTGAAAGCACAACAATAATGGAAACACAACAATCACGGAAATACAACCATCATGGGAGCACAGTAGTCATGGGGACATAACCATCATGGGAACACTACCATCATGGGAACACAGTTGTAGGAATACAACAGTCATGGAGCACAATCATGAGAACACAACTATCATGGGATCACAACAATTATAGGAACACAACCATCATGGGAACACAACAGTCGTGGCAACACAATTGTGAGAACACAACCATCATGGGAATATTACCACCATGGGAACACAGTTGTGGGAACACAACAGTTGTGGGATCACAATCATCATAAGAACACAACTGTCATGGGAACACAACAGTCATGGGAACACAATTGTGAGAACACAACCATCATGGGAGCACAACAGTCATGGCAACACAACCATCATGGGAGCACAACAGTCATGGAAGCGCAATAATCATGGGAACACAACCATCATGGGAGCACAACCATCATGGAAACACAACAGTCATGGGTACACAACCCTCATGGGAGCACAACAGTCATGGAAGCGCAACAGTCATGAAAGCACAGCCATCATGGAAACACAACCATCATGCAAGTACAACAGTCATGGGAACACAACCATCATAAAAACACAGGGAAACACAACCATCATTTGGGGGGGGGGGGGGGCTCCCCAGATTTCCATGGCAGTTGCAGTGGGATCAGATTGCTGTTGTTGTGCAGTGTGAAGGCGCCTATGTGGAGGCCTATGGGGCACATCCACATAGTGCAGTCATAGCCATTTGGTGCTGCCATAGCTGTGGAACCCGAGACCGGGAATTCAGCAAAGCGCTAGAACTGCTTGCTGGAATTTCCCAAAACCCTCTTCCCTAAATTGCAAATCCCAGAATTCCTTTGGAATTAGCCTTGAGTGGGAGCACGGTGCTCTTGTTACGTGCCTTGGAAATGTGTCTCAGAACAATACTTGCAGCAAATTGTATCTCGGCTATTAAATTGACATGTATGGTGTTGTTTTGTTCCTTGCAATCCCTTTGACTTTTCCCAGTCATGGTCAAACCGAGAACTACATTTTGAGCTTTGTCGGAGATTTGGAAATCATAGTTTGGAGACCTCAGGAACGTTCAGCCATGATTTGACCAGATGCTTTGGAGCTGTTTTTTGGAGGACGTCAACTTGAGCTTCTATACATCTTTGAAACCTTGCACATGCTTGTCATGTTCTGTCTCGAGGTTTCAAGAAGCCATTCCACTCCATTTCAGAAATGTGGACTCCACCAAGTCCAAGGAGACGTGCTTCCTGCCTTCTTTGGGTTTGGACTCCGCTTGAGCGCTGAGCATGGTTTCCCTGAACTTGAGCCTTCTTGCACGCTTGGAAATGCATAGAAGCGAGAACCTGGTGTATCTGTAAGAGCAAGGCAGAGAGAGAGAGAGATGGAGACGTCTAAATAATAAGGGGATTGACAGCTGTAGTTTCTAATCTGGGAATAACTTAACCAGGTCTTTGCTTTGGAGAGAGATGTTGGAAAGGGGTTTGGGAGCAGCCCTTGCAGGGCGTCTTCCGCACGCGGCAAAGCGGTTATCGGTGAGGAACATTAGCAGCCGGCATCTTGGGCTTGTTGGGAGCGCACCATTCTGGTTTTGCGCGGGTGACATTTACATATCCCAATCCTGATAGCTCTCCCCTCCCATCCAGCTCCTTATGTAATACATTGCCTTTGCTCTTGCTGCCTGCCATTAGATAAGGCGCTCCCCTTCATCTCTCCCTCCTTCCTTCCCGCTCTGGCTTTGGATTTCATTTCAGCCTCCTTTGCAGATCTCAGCATCTCTTGGATAGGCTGCGGCTGCGCTCTTTCTCTGCATCCTGGTGACAGTTACACACACACACACACACAGCATATAATGTGTACAAAGCTCTAATGATAGATGTTAGGCTCCTCCCCTAAAAGGGAGAACTCGCACTCTAAAGCTGCACAGCCTTCACCATTATTTCTGAAATTCAGTTGGGTTCATTTGCTCATAAGGACATTCTGTGCTTGTAAATGTTTCCTGGTTTTCCCTCTGTTTATGGATAGAGATGGATGGATAGGTGGATTAATGGGGATGGATATGGATGGATTGATCAATAGGTGAATGGATGGATAGATGGATGGATGGATAGATCAATGAAGATGGTATGGATAGATGGGTTAATCAATAGGTGGATGGATGGATGGATAGATAGATAGATGGAGATGGTATGAATGGATGGGTCAATCAGTAGGTGAATGGATGAATAGATAGATGGAGATGGTATGGATAGATAGATGAATTGATGGATTGACAAGTGAATGGCTATATAGATAGATAGATGGATGCATAGATGGATAGGTGAATGGATCAATGGGTGTATGGGTGTATGGATGGATAGATAGATGGAGATGGTATGGATGGATGGATGGATCAATCAATAGGTAGATAGATGGAGATGGATGGGTAGATAGGTGGATTGGTAAGTGAATGGATGGCTAGATAGATAGATGTATGGATGCATAGATGGATAGATAGGTGAATGGATCAATGGGTGAGTGGGTGGATGGATGGATGGATGGATAGATAGATAGATAGATAGATGTAGATGGTATGGATGGATCGATCAATCAATGAATGGATGGATAGATAGATGGATGGATAGATAGGTGGATTGATAAGTGCATGGATGGCTAGATAGATAAATGGATGGATGGATGCATAGATGGATAGATAGGTGAATGGATCAATTGGTGGATGGATAGATGGATAGATAGGTGAATGGATGGATGAATGGATAGAAGTGTGGATGGATGGAAGGATGGCTGCTGGATACATATGTTTTTGATTTTCATACAGTGGTCAACAGGGAAGATCTTGGTGGCTTTGGAAAGTGAATTAAGGGTAAGATCTGTCTTTGACTTGAGGCAAAGCAGAATGCCGCTGTGAGCGTCCAAGATATCCGGGTGGGTGTCTGAAAATTTCCCCTCTCTATTTTGCAGAACCTGGATAGTTGCTTGCTGTGGACACAATTCTGGTTAATTTAAGTGGTTTTGGCACATGTACTTCATAAAGAGGACAAAGCAAACTGTGAACAGAGACAGTAAGGTTCATTTGGTTCTCTGCTCATCAGGTGGAGAAATGGCCATCTGAATATGGCCATGTTTTCCTCTGATTCCTCCTCTTAAAAAGCTAAAAGTCACAAATCCAACTATATTTGGTCAAAACATCACTGTCCCTGAGAGGGAGGCATAGACTTTCACTGTGAGAGACATGCTTGAACTTTAATGATTTCACATTAGAGGCGAATCTTGGAAACCTGGGCTCATTTTCATTCTGTGGATCCTGATACTCTCTCCAGCACTTGTTTGAGTTCATGACCATTTGATACCAGGGACGCCATTTTTATTGTGCCATTATTTATAACAGATTTTTGTATCCACAGTGGATACTGGAACCAAAGTGGAGACCCTGGGTGCATTGCATTAGGATTATTTTGAGCCAAGGGTTGGCTCACCATAAATAGATAAGAGGTCTCCACAGGGTCATGTATCTCCTGCTTGGTCCTGGTTTCTTTTCTCCTGAGACCAAAGAGTCTTGCTGAGGGCCAGGTTTCCCACCCATGTCTCAAGGGAAGCCCTATGTTATTATGTTTATGTATGGCCTAGAATATGGGGGGACTCAACCCTGCTGAGAACGAAGGACTAACCTACCCATTGGACCAAGTGGTAGGCTGAAAGCTAGACTTACCAAAAAAAAAACAATGAGAGGAGAGCTGCAGGCTTCATAGAATCCTAGAATCCAAGAGTTGGAAGAGACCTCCTGGGCCATCATCCAGTCCAACCCCATTCTGCTAAGCAGCAGGAATATTGCATTCAAAGCACCCCTGACAGATGGCCATTCAGCCTCTGCTTAAAAGCTTCCAAAGAAGGAGCCTCCACCACACTCCCTCTGGGGCAGAGAGTTCCACTGCTGAACGTCTCTCCCAGTCAGGAAGTTCTTCCTCATGTTCAGATGGAATCTCCTCTCTTGTAGTTTGAAGCCATTGTTCCTTGTCCTAATCTCCATGGAAGCAGAAAACAAGTTTGCTCCCTCCTCTGTATGACTTCCCCTCACATATTTATACATGGCTATCGTATCTCCTCTCAGCCTTCTCTTCTTCAGGCTAAACATGCCCAGCTCCTTAAGCCGCTCCTCATAGGGCTTGTTCTCCAGACCCTTGATCATTTTAGTCGCCCTCCTCTGGACACATTCCAGTTTGTCAATATCTCTCTTGAATTGTGGTGCCCAGAACTGGACACAATATTCCAGGTAAAGTGGTCTAACCAAAGCGGAATAGAGCATGGGGAGCAGGACTTCCCTGGATCTAGACACTAGGCTCCTCTTGATGCCCATTGGCTTTTTTTGCTGCCACATCACATTCCTGGCTCATGTTTAACTTGTTGTCCACGAGGACTCCAAGATCTTTTTCACACGTCCTTCTCTTGAGCCAGGCCTCATTGTCCCCCATTCTGTCTCTTTGCATTTCGTTTTTTTCTGCCTAAGTGGAGTCTCTTGCATTTGTCCCCGTTGGACTTCATTTTGTTAGTCTTCCTAAGACATGTTCACCAGGGATCAAAAAGTTCAGTTTGGATGCAGCTGAGTCTCTCAATCAGGAGTGAAGGCAATAGTCAGGTTTCTTATTCTAGTTCAAACCTCAGGAAAAGGAGTTCAAAACGGAGGTTGGAGAGGGATTGCTTTTGCATCCATCCATCCTTAGTGAAAACAACAGAGAAGGTTTCTTCTGGGGACGCGTAGCCATGGTTGCTTTGAATGCAACTCTCAAGGGAGGAACCTTAAAAGCCTGGAACTTGACTAACAATCCATTTGGGAATTCTGGCAGCAGGAGCCAGGTGAGCCTGAGAGGGGCATTTACGAAGCCATTTTGGAAAGTGGGGATGGGAAAGAGAGGCAAACAACGCTGCAAGGCGGGTGGGGAAAGGCCTGGACCAGGGGTTCTCAACCTGTGGGTCCCCAGATGTTTTGGGCCTACAATTCCCAGAAATCCCAGCCAGTTTACCAGCTGTTAGGATTTCTGGGAGTTGTAGGCCAAAAACATCTGGGGACCCCAGGTTGAGAACCACTGGCCTGGACCATTCAGGGCTCGGAACAGAGAGCAGCTCTGGATGGTTGGAAGTTGGGGTTGATGGCTTAGTGAATGCCCTCTTCCTCCAAGGTGGCAAGCACATTTCAGGGGATAAAGTCCATCTCTGCAAAATGTTCAGTTTCAGTTGGGATTTTCAGCATCCGGGGTGCATCTGCTCTGTAGAATTATTACAGTTGGACATGCCTTTAAATTGCACAGGCTCAATGGCATGGAATCATAGGAGATATATTGTCGAAGGCTTTCATGGCCGGAATCACTGGGTTGTTGTAGGTTTTTTCAGGCTATATGGCCATAGTCTAAAGGCATTTTCTCCTGACGTTTCGCCTGCATCTATGGCAAGCATTCCCACCTGGCTCCAGCAGACAAGCGTCCTTTGTCCCAACCTGGTCATTCCACAGATATATGAACCCATTTTCCTACTTCCAACAGACCTCTCTACCTCTGAGGATGCTTGCCATAGATGCAGGCGAAATGTCAGGAGAGAATGCCTCTAGAACATGGCCATATAGCCCGAAAAAACCTACAGCAACCCATAGGAGATGTAGTTTGGCAGAGAAAGCTAAACAACAAAACTACAGTTCTCATGATTTATGTAGCACTGAGTATTGATTCCAAGGAGTGCCTTGTTGCCTTAATTTTACGGTGGATTTACTGCATTCACTCTACCCTGGAAACCATGATGCTTTTGGGGTGAGTCCTCAATCCTCACACGGTTCCTTGATTACAAGATGGAAGCCAACCACAGATTTCCCACAAAGCCCCTCCTTGTATACATAATCCAGGAGTGCCCGTTTCTCCTCAAACTGGTCCATTCAGGTGCTTCCTTCTGACCCAGGAGGCAAATTTCGTTAAGGTCACACGTTACTTTCCGCAAAGTATTTCCTCCTCAACCCTAAAAGCTCCCGAAAGCGGAGCCGTAACGCGAAAGGACGTGCGGTTTTTTCTAGTCCATAAATTCCGAAAGGTTGTCACCATCAATCTCCCGCTCGTTTTTGACGCCGCGGCGGCTTCCTCGTCTGTCGGTTAATCTTCAATGCTGCGGCAGCGGCGGAGAGAGGGACCAAAGAACCCGATACGCAGATATATTGTGTGTAACACTTGGCAAGGAGAACTGGAATTGGATTACCAGCTGCTATTCTAGCGAGGGAGGCCAAATGGTGTTTTTATAGCTTATCTCTCTTCATCTGTGTTCGGTGGGCTTTGCTTGCCAAGTGTGAGCGGAAACTCAGCCCTCGAAATCCATGCGCCTCGCCTTCTTGTGTTTGTGTGCAATTTCCCTTAAAGCCAGGAGATCCTACAGCCACGAATCAAAGCCTGGCGGCAAAAGGGCTTTCCGGACTGGCACGAAACGTCACTGCTCAAACTCTGGCAGGGATTTCTGCCTGAAATGACACATTCACTTTTGGAGAAGGTGGACTTGGAGGTTTCACCGAGGTTCTGGTTGGAATTGCCCATTGATGGTTGGCAAAGGAAGCCCACCATGACTGGAATATCTACCATGATTTTTCACCTGAAACAACACATTCAGTAATGATGAAATAGACTAGGAGGTTTCACCAAGGTCCTGGTTGGAATTACCCATTGATGGTTGGCGATGGAAGCCCACCATGACCTAGGAACTGGAATATCTACCATGATTTTCCACCTGAATCAACACATTCAGTAATGGCAAAATAGGCTTGGAGGTTTCACTGAGGTTCTGGTTGGAATTGCCCATTGATGGTTGGCAAAGGAAGCCCACCATGACTGGAATATCTACCATGATTTTTCACCTGAAACAACACATTCAGTAATGATGAAATAGACTAGGAGGTTTCACCAAGGTCCTGGTTGGAATTACCCATTGATGGTTGGCGATGGAAGCCCACCATGACCTAGGAACTGGAATATCTACCATGATTTTCCACCTGAATCAACACATTCAGTAATGGCAAAATAGGCTTGGAGGTTTCACTGAGGTTCTGGTTGGAATTGCCCATTGATGGTTGGCGATGGAAGCCCACCATGACCTAGGAACTGGAATATCTACCATGATTTTCCACCCGAATTAACACATTCAGTAAATAGGCTTGGAGGTTTCACTGAGGTTCTGGTTGGAATTGCCCATTGGTGGTTGGCGATGGAAGCCCACCATGACCTAGAAACTGGAATATCTAGCATGATTTTCCACCTGAATCAACACATTCAGTAATGGCGAAAGAGGCTTGGAAGTTTCACCAAGGTCCTGGTTGGAATTGCCCATTGATGTTTGGAGATGGAAGCCCACCTTGCCCTAGGAATTGGAATATCTACCATGATTTTCCACCTGAATCAACACATTCAGTAATGGCAAAATAGGCTTGGAGGTTTCACTGAGGTTCTGGTTGGAATTGCCCATTGCTGGTTGGCGATGGAAGCCCACCATGGCCTAGGAACTGGAATATCTACCATGATTTCCCACCTGAATCAACACATTCAGTAATGGTGAAATAGGCTTGGAGGTTTCACCAAGGTCCTGGTTGGAATTACCCATTGATGTTTGGAGATGGAAGCCCATCTTGACCTAGGAATGGGAAGATCTACCATGATTTAACACATGAATCAACACATTCAGTAATGGGGAAGTAGACTTGAAGGATTTGCCAAGGTTTTGGTGGAATGGCCCATTAGTGGTTGGAGATGGAAGCCTACTATGGCCTAGAAAACTGGAGTATCTACCATGAATTTCCACCTGAACACATATATTCCGTAACGGGAAAGTGGGCTTGGGGGATTCACCAAGGCTTTGGTTGAATTGTTCATTGGTGGCTGGAGTTGGAGACCCACCATGATTGATGGGTAGATAGGTAGGTAGGTAGGTAGGTAGATATGCAGGGATAGATAGATATGCAGGGATGGATGGATGGATGGATAGATAGATAGATAGATAGATAGATAGATAGATAGATAGATATGCAGGGATAGGTAGGTATATTGATATGCAGGAATGGATGGATGGATGGATGGATGGATGGATGGATGGATGGATGGATAGATAGATAGATAGATAGATAGATAGATAGATAGATAGATAGATAGATAGATATGCAGGGATATGTAGGTATATTGATATGCAGGGATGGATGGATGGATGGATGGATGGATGGATGGATAGATAGATAGATAGATAGATAGATAGATAGATAGATAGATAGATAGATAGATAGATAGATAGATATGCAGGGATAGGTAGGTATGTTGATATGCATGGATGGATGGATGGATAGATAATGCAGGGTTAAATAGGTACAGATAGATAGATGATAAAGATAATCTAAATAATAAGATATAATAGAAATATAGAGACACACACTAGACAGATAAGCAGGGTTAGAGAGGTGGGTAGATAGCTTGCTTGCTTGATGCGTTGTTTGGTGTTCGTACGCTCTGCTTTCTTGGGTTGGGGTCCAAGCCCGGCTGCTCCATTTCCAAAAGCCATTTTTGATTGCAACGGAGCGGAGGAGTGAGTTGATCTTCCATTGCAGGTGTCGGCGTCCTCCTTGGGTTCTTGGCAGCGTTTACAATGGCGACATCTGATAATTAACCTGTCCAGGTGTTGACAGGTGGCTCGTTTTGGTATCCAGCTGCTTGATTAAATTAGCAGGGCTTGGAACCGGGATAACAGGGGGACGGGCGGGCAGCTGCCGCGCGGCTTCCTTGTCCAGGCGAAACTCACCGCGGCAGCAAAATGCCGAGCCGCTTTGCAAGATCAACGTTTTGCGGTGATTTATGGGTTGTTCTTTCAAGGCAGGAAATCCGTATCCGACAGCGTATTGCTTCCTGAGGTGGGCAGAATAGAAGAGTCCAGGCGAAATTTCACCTTGTTTCCAATAAGACAGTGAAAGAGAGCAGCCCCGAACTCTCTCCATATGTGGGTGCATATATGTGCCTTCACCCACTTGTCTATTTATGGTGACCCCATGAATTTTGTAGGGATTTCTTAAGCAAGGAATCCCAATAGTGGTCCTTTGCCCAGTTCCTTCCTTGGAAATACAGCCAACGGATGCTGATTTCTTATTCCAACTGCTAACCAGGTCTTGCCCTAGATCAGATGAGCTTCCGAGATCAGATAGGACAGTCTCTCTCAACCTTCCTAATGCCACGACCCCTTAATACAGCTCCTCATGTTGTGGTGACCCCCAACCATAACATTATTTCCATTGCTACTTCATGACTAATTTTGCTGCTGTTATGAATAGTAATGTAAATGTATTGTCAAAGGCTTTCATGGCTGGAATCACTAGGTTCTTGTGGGTTTTTTCGGGCTATAGGGCCATGTTCTAGAGGCATTTCTCCTGACATTTCGCCTGCATCCTCAGAGGTAGTGAGGTGACCTCTGAGGTGACCTAGTGAGGTGACCATCCTCACTACCTCTGAGGATGCTTGCCATAGATGCAGGCGAAACGTCAGGAGAAATGCCTCTAGAACATGGCCCTATAGCCCGAAAAAACCCACAAGAACCTAGTAATGTAAATATCTGATATGCAAGATGTATTTTCATACACTGGGTCAAATATGGCACAAATACCCAATACACCCAAATTTAAATACTTGTGGGATTGGGGGAGGGTATTGATTTTGTCCTGTGGGAGTTGTAGTTGCTGGGATTTATAGTTCACCTACAATCAAATAGCATGCTGAACTCCACCAACAATGGAATTGAATCAAACTTGGCACACAGAACTCCCATGACCAACAGGAAATACTGGAAGGGTTTGGTGGGCATTGACCTTGAGTTTTGGGAGCTGTAGTTCACCTACATCCAGAGAGCACGGGGAACTCAAACAATGATGGATCTGGATCAAACTTTCTCAATATGCCCAAATGTAAACCCTGGTGGAGCTTGGGGGAAATAGATCTTGACATTTTGGAGTTGTAGTTGCTGGGATTTATAGTTCACCTACAATCAAATAGCATTCTGAACTCCACCAACAATGGAATTGAATCAAACTTGGCACACAGAACTCCCATGACCAACAGGAAACACTGGAAGGGTTTGGTGGGCATTGACCTTGAGTTTTGGGAGCTGTAGTTCACCTACATCCAGACAGCACTGGGAACTCAAACAATGATGGATCTCAATCAAACTTTCTCAATATGCCCAAATGTAAACACTGGTGGAACTTGGGGAAAATACACCTTGACATTTTGGAGTTGTAGTTGATGGAATTTATAGTTCACCTACAATCAAACAGCATTCTGAACCCTACCAACGATTTAATTGGGCCAAACTTTCCACACAGAACCTCCATGACCAACAGAAAATACTGTGTTTCCTGGTGATCTTTGGTGACCCCTCTGACACCCCCTTGCGACCCCTCCAGGGGTCCCGACCCCCAGGTTGAGAAACACTGAGATAGGATCTGGTCTTTTTAGGGTCCATAGACTTCAATTCTCCAAACTCTGTATGTACCTTCAAGTCGTAAGATGGTGGCCCATCTGTTCTTCATGGTTTTCTTAGGCAAGGTGGATCCAGTTTTGGTTTTGCTCACTCCTTCTTCAAAAATACCGCCTATTACACCTACAGACCAGAGCTGACCCCACTTAGCTTCCAAGATCAGATGGGATCCAATGCCTCCTTTGAAAGACTAGTATCGGGATCCATATGTTGCTGCCTAGAACAGGATTCATTGTGTAGCAACACAACATATATCTCGTATAGGATCTAGAGAAGAGGGAGGACCAAACCAAGAGATGTTTTCCCTTTACCTTCTCTATCATTATTTTTTCTTCTTCATGGCTGGTGAGGAGTAACTCTATGTGAAAGATCCTTGTAAATACTTCTCTCTCCTTTTCCCTCTTGCCTAACCATTGCTCAAAGGGTTAGTGTTGGATGAAGTAGGGCTGTGCGAAACACCAGAAATCCATTCTGTTTTCGTTCTGTTTTCGGAAAGATTCGGGGAGATTAGGAGGGAGGCCTTTCAGATTCATAATTCAGAACCTTTTGTTCTGTTTGTATTTCAAGATTTTTCCCAAAAACAGAAGGAGGAGGGTGCAATTTGAAACAAACACGACAAAAACAGAATTGATTTCTGCCCCGAAGTGTGGTGGAGGCTCCTTCTTTGGAAGCTGTTAAACAGAGGCTGGATGGCCATCTGTCAGGGGTGATTTGAATGCAATATTCCTGCTTCTTGGCAGAATGGGGTTGGACTGGAGGCCCAGGAGGTCTCATCCAACTCTTGGATTCTAGGATTCAAAAAAGGAGATTCCATCTGAACATGAGGAAGAACTTCCTGACTGGGAGAGCCGTTCAGCAGTGGAACTCTCTGCCCCGGAGTGTGGTGGAGGCTCCTTCTTTGGAGGCTTTTAAACAGAGGCTGGATGGCCATCTGTCGGGGGTGATTTGAATGCAATATTTCTGCTTCTTGGCATAATGGGGTTGGACTGGATGATGGCCCAGGAGGTCTCTTCCAACTCTTGGATTCTAGGATTCAAAAAAGGAGATTCCATCTGAACATGAGGAAGAACTTCCTGACTGGGAGAGCCGTTCAGCAGTGGAACTCTCTGTCCCGGAGGGAGTGTGGTGGAGGCTCCTTCTTTGGAGGCTTTTAAACAGAGGCTGGATGGCCATCTGTCCGGGGTGATTTGAATGCAATATTCCTGCTTCTTGGCAGAATGGGGTTGGACTGGATGATGGCCCACCAGGTCTCTTCCAACTCTAGGATTCTAGGATTCTATGATTCTGCCATTCTGCACACTCCTAAAATGTAGGAATTAACCGGTTCTTTGCAAGAGGAGTGGTCTTGCACAATGGTTTTGTCTCTTGACTTGAGTCTCAGGCCCAAGGATTTGGGGTTTTCTTCTACATTCAGCCTAAAATACACTCCGTTTTGGGAATCTGGACAGACCTATTGATATACTCCGTTGTTCCAATTTATATGCCTTGGGTGCATTTCTCCACTGAAATCCCACACCCATGCTTTGCGGTTGACCTCCTATGGAGCTCGGCTTCATTAAAAGAGATGCCATCTGGAAAAGAAATGGAAAAAAAAACCCTAGCAATTTTAATGAAAATAATTGGGGGAAAAGCATACTCAGGTACAGTTTCTCTTTCCCCCTTGGGAACGCGTCCCAAAAACTGCCTCGGCGTGCATTAAAATCTCAACATTCTGCGCTTCTCGGGGACCAGCTGCCATTTGCTCATAACTCCAGCCAATGCGGCACCGCGAGGAACATTAAAAAAAGAAAAGAGATAAAATTGGAAGGTTGCTCCTACTATTTTGCTCAGAGCGCGCGCCAATATTTGGGGAAATAGAGCCGATCCGCCTCTGCCCTCCCAAGCTGTGCTGCAATTTCATACAAATCTCGGAATATATTGTCTACACAAAATCAGATGGTTGGCTCTTTCCAACTTGATCTGATAGATGGATGGATGGATGGATGGATGGATAGATAGATAGATAGATAGATAGGTAGGTAGGTAGGTAGGTAGGTGGGTGGGTGGGTGGGTGGGTGGGTGGGTGGGTGGGTGGATGGATGGATGGATGGATGGATGGATGGATGGATGGATGGATGATGGATGGATGGATCAATAGATCAATCGATAGATGGCTGGCTGGCTGGATGGGTTGATGGATGGGTGGGTTGATGGATAGATGGATAGATGGATAGATAGGTGGATGGATGAATGGATGGATAGATGGATGGATGGATCAATAGATAGATAGATAGATAGATAGATAGATAGATAGATAGATGGCTGGATTGATAGATGGATGGATAGATAGGTGGATGGTTGGATGGAGAGATAGATAGATAGATAGATAGATAGATAGATAGATAGATAGATAGATAGATAGATAGATAGATGGTTAGATGGGTGGATGGGTGGGTGGATGGATGGAGAGATAGATAGATGGGTGGATGGATGGATGGATGGGTGGGTGGGTAGATAGATAAGATAGATAGATAGTCGCCTGTTAAGGGCTGAAAAATGCGGTATAGAAATGAAGCAAATAAATAAATAGATAGATAGATAGATAGATAGATAGATAGATAGATAGATGTGTAGATGGATAGGTGGATGGATAGATAGATGGATAGATGGATGGATAGGCGGATGGATGGATGGATGGAAAAGATATCAGTACTTTCCCCTGAACAGTTATTTAGGGAAATCTTGGAAATCCAGTTAAAGAAAGTCTCTCCACCCTTTAGGATTCTTTGGACATATTTCGGATTTGAGAGGGTAATGATTGGTTCTCTTACAAAATGGCGGGCGTATGAGCCTGGCAACCTTTTACTGATGGATAAATGGATGTGATTAAATCAAAAATAACTTGATCTGGATTCTAATGAGTATAATAATTCCATGGACATATCACAGGTTCTACACTGAGAAGGCTTAGGGATAACTTTTCCAGAACTCTGAGACCCAAATGCTTACTACTATTTGATTCTATGATTTGACTGTAGAATCAGACATATATCGTTAGAACGGGTATTTGTGCTTTTCTTGCTTCTCATCCAATGAAATTTGCCCTCATGGTGTATTTTGTAAGTCCTTCGCATGGTTCTATGGTATTCTTGGGCCAGAAGTCAATTTCGATAGGACACGCTATTATCCACTCTTTTGTGTATCTGGGAATGTATTTCCTGTGGACACGGGGGTCCTTTTTTACTAAGTATGGGAAGAAAAGTGATCATGAACAGAGTTTTTTTTTAATGATGGGAGATTGATGGAGAGTGGAGAACTCCATAAATGTCATGTTTGGTTATGAAATGCTTGGAAAATAACTGGAAATGCTATGGTTGATAATAGGAGAACATCAGCTAGACTTCATGGGATGGTGTTGGGCAATTGGCCCATTGGGTCAACTTCAGTTGGGGCTACTAGTTGAATTTAGACTCTTGAGTAACAACTTATGGCACTTTAAAGAATCAAGGTGTGTTGGGTTTTGTGTGGCACGTTTATCCCTTCGACCCAAACAACAATACACTGGATTGTCGAAGGCTTTCATGGCCGGAATCACTGGGTTGTTGTAGGTTTTTTTGGGCTATATGGCCATGCTCTAGAGGCATTCTCTCCTGACGTTTCGCCTGCATCTATGGCAAGCATCCACAGAGGTAGTGAGGATGCTTGCCATAGATGCAGGCGAAACGTCAGGAGAGAATGCCTCTAGAGCATGGCCATATAGCCCAAAAAAACCTACAACAACCCAATACATTGGATTGTATGTTTCCACGTAGGGATTACTCTTGGATTGTATATTTCCGTAGGGCTTCCTCTTCTCATAAACCAGCAGCTCTTGACTAGGTTTCTTTTTGGATGCCGTACAATTCTCTTTGGATTCTTCCCAGGTTGAGGCAATTTTACACTAACTTCCAAATATTAAAACTCTTTGCAAGCCATAGAAGCGAGATTTACTCGTGTTGTGTTTATATTTTGGATGGTTTAAGGATGCGTATCTCGTCGGGGCGCCTTGGCGTTTGTCGCAAAAATCAACTGGAACGAGGTCTCCAAATAACGAACTGCAGAGCTATTTAAAATACTTTAATAATTCAGTTCATGTCAGGCGTGTAGATTTTTCTGGAGGCAGAGTTGTCTTTCTGCCTAAAGAGCTCACATAATTTCAGAGCAAACCAGTCTGAATGCCGTCAGAGGGACCACGAAGACGTTGCTACCAGGCAGTCAGGATCTCTCATTCGAGGTTGTTAGGCTTAGACTTCACACTTGTTCAGGGTTAATTGAGACACAAGGAAAGGCGGGCAATACATTTATGTTGTTGCTGTTCTTGTTGTTATCATAATCATCATTATCCCGTGTATTCAGTTGTCAAAATTTTATTTCTATTTTACGACATTTGTGTCCAGAATATTAATTGAAGTTCTCTGGGCAGTTAAAGACCCCAAAAAAAAATTAAACCCATAAAAAGACAACTAAAATCCAGACCTGAAATATGTAGGAAGCAAAAGATTTTATGTTGTTACTTCTAGTGTATTAATGATTTGGGGACTGCAGATCAAAGAGTCTGTGGAAGTGAAAGGGTCTTCGTTGTGTCCCCCCAAATTCATTGCATTTGCATCGTTGACAAGGCAGAGGTCCTCCAGGTCGTGAAGGCAGATCTGGCCATGGTGGTCCACGCCTTAGTCACCTCCAGATTGGATTACTGCAGTGCACTCTACGTGGGGCTGCCCTTGAAGACGGCTCGGAAATTTCAATTGCAGGTCAAAGAGTCTATGGAAATGAAAGGGTCTTCATTGTGTCCCCCCAAATTCATTGCATTTGCATCATTGAGAAGGCAGAGGTCCTCCAGGTCGTGAAGGCAGATCTGGCCATGGTGGTCCACGCCTTAGTCACCTCCAGATTGGATTACTGCAGTGCACTCTACGTGGGGCTGCCCTTGAAGACGGCTCGGAAATTTCAATTGCAGATCAAAGAGTCTATGGAAATGAAAGGGTCTTCATTGTGTCCCCCCAAATTCATTGCATTTGCATTGTTGACAAGACAGTGGTCCTCCAGGTTGAGCGTAAGCCGGATCATGATATAGGGTGGCAACCTGTGCTTGATGGGGTTGCACTCCCCCTGAAGTCACAGGTCCACAGCTTGGGTGTCCTCCTGGACTCATAGCTAACGCTTGAAGCCCAGGCATCGGCGGTGGATGGGAGGGCCTTCGCACAACTAAAATTTGTGCGCCAGCTGCAACCATACCTCGTGAAGGCAGATCTGGCCATGGTGGTCCATGCCTTAGTCACCTCTAGATTGGATTACTGCAATGCACTCTACATGGGGCTGCCCTTGAAGATGGCTTGGAAATTTTAATTGGTACAACGGGCGGCAGCCAGGTTACAAACTGGAGCAACTTACAGGGAGCGGTCAACTCCCCGGTTTAAGGAGCTCCACTGGCTGCCATTCATTTTCCGGTCCCAATTCAAGGTGCAGGTTCTTACCTACAAAGCCCTGAACAGTTTGGGGCTTGCCTACCTGCGTGTCCGCATTTCTGTTTACGAACCCACTCGGTCTCTTCGATCATCTGGAGAGGCCCTGCTCTCGCTCCCACCCCCATCTCAAGCACAATTGGTGGGGACAAGGGAGAGGGTCTTCTCTATGGTGGCCCCTCGACTCTGGAACTCTCTACCTAAAGATATCAGACAAGCCTGGCAGTCTTTAGGAGGAGCCTGAAAATGTGGCTGTTCCAGTATGCCTTCCCTGAATAAAGGAAATAATGCCCGATCTGATCAATTTCCTTCTATATGTCCTCTGAAGCACTTTATCTATCCGTTGGATTCATCTCCCTGCATCACTCTCTAAAACCCCCATGCCTAGACATACCCTACTCTGCACACACCCAGGGTTTTAAAATTTTAATCTATTACATCTGGCCCTGCCATAGTGTTTTATATCTCTTGTGTGTTGTTGCTTATATGTTTAGCTATATTATTTATATTGTTTTATTTGCTTGCTTGCTTTGTTGATGTATTGTTGTATTTGTATTTGACGGGCTTGGCCTCATGTAATCCTCCCTGAGTCCCTTCGGGGAGATGGTGGCGAGGTATAAATAAATTATTATTGTTGTTGTTGCTGTTGTTGCTGTTGTTGTTGTTGTTGTTGATCTTCCATTGCTGGATGAAGGAGAGCAAAGGGTCCCCACCATGGAATTCCACAATTTGGGAACGGTTCCTGAGAAGGTTGCTTGGGGGTGTCCATCTCAGAGCTCAGATTCACCTCCATTGTAGCACACCAATGAAGAAAAGGGAGCCATTTAAGAGGCCTCCATGCTTCCTGACCAGATAATGGTCCCTTTTGTGGTAGTTCTGGTGGCCTCCGTTGAGTACAAAACAAAGAAGGTTGCCAGTTCCTTCTCTAAATGGGTTTGATCAGGCAGAAGGCTTGGTGGGACACAGTTGGCAGGGAAAATAAGGATGTTTTCTAATTATTTTTGTGGTATTGTCCATCTCTTGGTCAATTAAGAGGACTATGGAAGGGATTGAGGACAAGAGGAACTAGCAAACAAGGGCTGTGGTTTCTGCAGCAGTCACGCAAAGTAAAGGTGGCCTCAGAGGCTTCCAGGTCAGGATGAGTTGGAAAGGCGGCTGATGGAGGAGGAAAACAAGCCCCATTTTGTCCTTAGGTCTCTTTCCCAACCCACTATTATAGCGTGTTGATACCAGTTCAGCTGTCACAGACATATCCTATGGAAGCCTGGGGTTGGTTGACTGGGGAATCAAACTGGAGCTCCTTTACAGAGAATTTGTGAAATGGGACCTCTCAGCAGCAGTTAAGGTGGCATTCGTTTGTGATACTTTAGTAGAAGAGAGGACCAGCATAACATAGTAGTTGATGTGTTGGACCACAGCTATGTAGACCAAGGAAGGAATCGCTTCCCAACCATGGAATTCCATGTTCTGGTCTTGGATAAGTCATGGTGCCCCATCCTCAGAGGAGGGCAATGGGGGCAAACCCCCTCTGGGGAAATCCTACCAAGAAAACCCTTGTGATGGGTCCAACTTAGGGCAGAGCTGTCTAACTCATTTTCATCGGGGGCCACATCTACCTTATTAGTGTTGCCTTCAAAGGGCTGTTGAATCCATGGATGGAGAATCTGAGGATATGGAGAACCAACTATAATTTGTTTATATAATGGTTGGTGGTCTTTAGTTTTTACTCCATTTGGATCCCCAGGTGTTATTCAACCACAACTCCCATCCCTTCTGATTATCTGCACTGCAGACTGAAAATAATGAGAATTGCAACTCAATAGTAACCCTTGTGGCTCTGAGGTTGGGGAAAGTCTAAAGTAAATTCAGGCATCTTCTTATCCACAAGCTTTGTCTCAATCCAGACCCTACTCTCCTGACTCATAGAGCAACTTCATCCTTCCAGATGTGACTGTACCCCAACTCCCATCGACTCTAGTCCTGATATCTAATGATGAGGAACACAGGGGTTGTAGGAGTTATCTGGAGGATAAAACCGCATGGGATATATTCTACCCATGTGTCTTGAGCCTGACACATGTTGTGCCTTCAGGCTTGAAGGCACCCAATAACATCACCATGGAAGAGATTTCCATCAATGGTGACCCTTGTTCCATTCGAAAGAGACCTTAGCAACATGGTTTGAATTTGAATGAAGATAGGTAGATAGCCTTGGCAGTAGCTTCCATAGAACTGAATGGGAATAATGAAAGAACATAGCAGTGGAGACCAAAGTTCAACCCATGGGGTTTCTCCAAGGGAGATTCATTGCTTTCCAGTACTGAGGAGCATGTCCAGAACTTGTATTACAAGTCAAGGGTCTCATTCCTGTTTTCGTAGTTGAATTGGGCCAATATGTCGCGTGCTGTGCTAGAGATGGGGGTGAAGGGCTTCCTGCGTACTTCCTTTGACCTTTGAAGGACTTCCTGTCTCATCTCGGTTCACTTGAGCCATCCGTCCTGCTCTTGAGTCAACTTCCGGACCCCGGCGGGAGTTCTCCGCAGCTCCATGAAAAACATAAGTGATCAGCTTTCGTGCTGACAAATGGAAACTGTCATTTCATTTTTATCCCCAATTATACAGCTCCAGGACCAATTTTTCAGGTGGAATGTTGGAGCCATTAAAAAGAAATAAGTAAACTATACTGTATTCCATCATTTCTCTGGCAGCTGCCCAATGGTCTGTAGCCTTATTACACATACGTTTTTATAGAGACATTTTTCTCTGGGCTTCCTACTCTTAACCCTTTGCTGGGCTTCTCCCTCGGGAGACTAAAGCCGGTTTCTCAAGGACTTGCACCATAGAATCCTAGAGTTGGAAGAGACCTGGTGGGCCCTCATCCAGTCCAACCCCATTCTGCAGAAGTTCTTCCTCATTCAGGTGGAATCTCCTTCCTTTCCTGTAGTTTGAAGCCATTGTCCCATTGTGTCCTCATCTCCAGGACAGCAGAAAGGAAGCTTGTTCTCTCCTCCCTAGGACTTCCCATCACATCTCTTCTCATCATGTCTCCTCTCAGCCTTGTCTTCTGCAGGCTAGACATGCCCAGCTCTTCAAGCCTCTCTGTCCTCCTAGGGCTTGTTCTCCAAACCCTTGATCATTTGAATTGCCCTCTTCCTCTGGACACACTTCAGCTTAGAGCAGTGTTTCTCAACCTGGGGGTCGGGACCCCTTGGGGGGTCACGAGGGAGTGTCAGAGGGGTCGCCAAAGACCATCAGAAAACACAGTATTTTCTGTTGGTCATGGGTGTTCTGTGTGGGAAGTTTGCCCCAATTCTATCATGGGTGGGGTTCAGAATGCTCTTTAATTGTAGGTGGACTATACATCCCAGCGACTACAACTCCCAAATGTCAAGGTCTATTTCCCCCAAACTCCACCAGTATCCACATTTGGGCATATTGAGTATTTATGCCAAGTTTGATCCAGATCCATCATTGTTTGAGTCCACAGTGCTCTCTGGATGTCGGTGAACTACAACTCCAAAACTCAAGGTCAATGGCCACCAAAGCCTTCCAGTATTTTCTGTTGGTCATGGGAGTTCTGTGTACCAATTTGATTCAATTCCATTGTTGGTGGAGTTCAGAATGCTCTTTGATTGTAGGTGAACTATAAATGCCAGCAACCACAACTCTCAAATTACAAAATCAATCCTCCCCAACCCCACAAGTACTCAAATGTGTGTATATCGAATATTTGTGCCAAATTTGGTCCAGCAAATGAAAATACATCCTGCATATTGAATATTTACATTGCAATTCATAACAGTATCAAAATTACAGTTGTGAAGTAGCAATGAAAATGTTATGGTTGAGGGTCATCACGACGTGAGGAACTGTATTAAGGGGTCACGGTATTGGGAAGCTTGAGAAACACTGGCTTAGAGTCAACCACTTCAGTTGTGGTGCCCAGAATTGGTCACAGTTATTTTATTATTTCTCGTGTCAGGGCAGCCAGTCAATTATATTACATTTCTAACAGAACAAAGAAAACAAACAGAGAAAATACAAAATGTGTGAGTTTGGTAGCTGATTAAATGTCCTTTGACCAGTCTCTGTCCCCTTGGAGTGCTTCTGGTGTTGCCGCAAGAAGGTCCTCCGTGGTGCATGTGGCAGGGCTCAGGGTGCATTGCAGCAGGTGGGCAGTGGTTGGCTCTTCTCCGCACTCGCATGTCATGGATTCCACTTTGTAGCCCCATTTCTGAAGGTTGGCTCTGCATCTCGTGGTGCCAGAACGCAGTCTGTTCAGCGCCTTCCAAGTCGCCCAGTCTTCTGTGTGCCCAGGGGGGAGTCTCCCATTTGGTATCAGCCATTGGTTGAGGTTCTGGGTTTGAGCCTGCCACTTTTGGACTCTCGCTTGCTGAGATGTTCCATCGAGTGTCTCTGTAGATCTTAGAAAACTATGTCTGGATTTAAGTCGTTGATGTGCTGGTTGATATCCAAACAAGGGATATCACGCTCTGGTCACATCCCGGATTGATTACTGCAACGCGCTCTACGTGGGGTTGCCCTTGAAGACGGCCTGGAAGCTTCAGATGGTCCAGCGCTCGGCAGCCAGGTTGCTAACAGGAGCGGCACTCAGGGAGCACACCACTCCTCTGCTGAGCCAACTCCACTGGCTGCCAATCCGCTACCGGGCTCAATTCAAGGTGCTGGCCTTGGCCTATAAAGCCCTAAACAGTTCTGGCCCCGCTTACCTCTCCGAACGCATCTCCACCTATGAACCGACTAGGACATTAAGATCGTCTGGGGAGGCCCTGCTCTCGATCCCGCCTGCGTCACAGGTGCGCTTGGCGGGGACGAGAGACAGGGCCTTCTCAGTGGTGGCCCCTCGGCTATGGAATGCCTTACCAGCAGACATCAGACAGGCACCTTTGTTGCTGGCGTTTCGGAGAATGGTCAAGACCTGGCTTTACGAACAAGCGTTTGGCTAGGCAATGCAACTAACTAAGGAAGACGGTAACTGAATATAGGAACGGCACAATGGCTATGAGAATGGATCTGACCTTAACGGAGGCGCTATATATGTTGTTGATTTGTCTGTCTGATGTTAATTGTTGTGGAGCGAAGTTGTAGTCCCGGTTGTTGTATTGCTGTGTTTTAATTGCACTGTAAACCGCATTGAGTCGCCTGTCAAAGGCTGAAATATGCGGTATAAAAGTGAAGCAAATAAATAAATAAATAAATAAAATAAGGGATGAGCTGGAGATGTCTCTGCCTTGGTCCTTTCACTATTGGCTGCTACTTCCCGGCGGATTTCAGGTGGTGCAATACCGGCTAAGCAGTGTGATTTCTCCGGTGGTGTAGGGCACAGGCACCCTGCGATAATGCGGCATGTCTCATTAAGAGCCACATCCACTGTTTTAGTGTGGTGAGATGTGTTCCACACCGGGGATGCGTACTCAGCAGCAGAGTAGCATAGCGCAAGGGCAGATGTCTTCACTGTGTCTGGTTGTGATCCCCAGGTTGTGCCAGTCAGCTTTCATATGATGTTGTTTCTGACACCCACTTTTTGCTTGATGTTCAGGCAGTGCTTCTTGTAGGTCAGAGCACGGTCCAGAGTGACTCCCAGGGATTTGGGTGCGCTGCAAGGCTCCAGTGGGGTTTCTTCCCACTGGATCTAGACTAGACTCCTATTGATGCAGGCCAAAATCCCATTGGGTTCTTTTGCCGCCACAAGGCATTGTTGGCTCATGTTTAACTTGTTGTCCACGAGGACTCCAAGATCAATATTGCCTTTGGTAACTCACTTGGAACATGGCAGTCTTTCAGGTTCACAATTTTTCATTTTATGTGCATGCAATGAAACCCAGTGAGGACTTCAATGTGTCACCGTGAATCAACCCACTCCCTTCTGAACTTGGATCCTTCTGTAGTTGTTGGATTGAGCTTCGCTCTGAAATGTGGAGGAATTATTTGGGGATTGGCTTTCTTTGTGAAAAGTTTGGAAATAGTTGCTTCCTTTTTTTGGGTACCAGAAAAGGATGCTTCAAATGAAACCCAGGTAGTTCCTTTTTATCGCGTTCCTTTTTATCAAGCAAAGTTTTCTCCTGCTTCAGAGCTGGACTTGCGCATTATTCCGAGGGAATGAAATCGCTCTTTGAAGTTGGAGACCTGTTTGCTCGCATCCCTCTGTTCAGGCATCAGTCGGTTAAAAGAGAAAGTCTCAATTGCCGTGTGTGTTGAAATGGTTGGGTTTTCCTTTTTTCCTTTTGGCTGCTGGAGAGGTTCCTTTTGGCAGCCAAGATAAAAATCTCCCAGTGAAATCTTTGTTTTCCAGCGTGAATGAAGTCATCCTGCGCTCCTGTCCTCTCTCTCTTTTTGTTCCCGTCTCGTTTGTTGGCCGGGAGCAGGCGCTCCGGATGCCAGGTTGCCTTGTCGTCAGGCGCGGAGGCTCGAAGGAGGCTTGTCAGCTCTTTGCATGGCTTCCCTCCGTCTCCAAAAACGCCTCCGGACCAACGTCCCGTTGTCACGGTCAAGTCCAGCGATGCCTTGGCAAATCGGCCTGGGCATCTCGCTCACATTGGGACCCGTTTGCAGAATGGGTCGCAATAGGACCTGGAGGAAGAACCCAAGTTTACATTGAGGAAAGGAATCCTAGAATCCTAGAGTTGAAAGAGGCCTCATGGGCCATCCAGTCCAACCCCCTCCTGCCAAGAAGGAGGAAAATTAATGCATTTGCTTTAGAACAGTGTTTCTCAACTTGGGGGTCGGGACCCCTGAGTGGGTCGTGAGGGGGTGTCAAAGGGGTCACCAAAGACCATCAGAAAACATAGTATTTTCTGTTGGTCATTGGGATTCTGTGTGGGAAGTTTGACCCAATTCTATTGTTGGTTGAGTACAGAATGCTCTTTGATTGTAGGTGAACTATAAATCCCAATAACTACAACTCCCAAATGTCAAGGCCTGTTTTCCCCAGACTCCACCAGTGCTCACATTTGGGCATATTGAGTATTCATGCCAAGTTTGGTCCAGATCCATCATTGCATGAATCCACAGCACTCCTCTGGATGTAGGAGAACTACAACTCCCGAATTCAAGATCAATGCCCACAAAACCCTTCCAGTGTTTTCTAATTGTCATGGGAGTTCTGTGTGCCAAGTTTGATTTAAATCCATCACTGGTGGAGTTCAGAATGCTCTTTGATAATAAATCCCAGCAACTACAACTCCAAAATTACAAAATCGTTCCTCCCCCCAACCCCACTAGCATTCACAATTGGGCATATTGAGTATTTGTGCTCAATGTAGTCCAGTGAATGAAAATACATCCTGCATATCAGATATTTACATTACGATTTATAACAGTACTGAAATGACAGGTATCAAGTAGCAAGAACAATATTATGGTTGGGGGTCACCACAACATAAGGAACTGCATTAATGGGTCACGGCATTCGCAAGGTTGAGGACCACTGCTTTAGAAGGAATTAAAGAAGGAGTTAGATCAATTGTTACACCTATCCTAACATGATATGGGAAAATCATGGCATGGGATTGGGCTGGTCTTCTCCAACTTCACGATTCTATAAAAGTAAGAGGAAGAATCCAAGCTGAAATAGAGGAAAGGAGATGCATTTGCTTTAGAAGGAAACTAAAATCGAAAGGAGTTGGATTCGTCGTTGCATGAAGAAGCATTGAGCTCTTATCCTAACACAATATGTGAAAATCATTGGATGTGGTTGTACTGTGATTATTGCAGAGCCTTGTCAGCAATCAATCACTCACAAGGAAATCTTGGACATTTCTTTCATTCTAGGCTACTTCTACTACACAGCAAAGTTACAAATGAAGAAAACGCAGGCAACTTCTCAGTTCAATACCCCCCAGAAGCCCCACTCCCTCAAATCCCAAAAGTTTCTCCGTACAACCTCCAGTCTGAGCCAGTTCCTCAGATCAGGATCTTTCCCACGCAGAGCTCCAGATGCTTCCATTCTGCTTTCATTCCTCAACCTTGGCTGTGAACATGGAAATGTTCTGGTGTCTTGAACACATCAGATGTAGAGTCCATGGCATGGACTGCTCTCCTCCAACTTTATAATTCTATGAAAGTAAGAGGAAGAATACAGCCTACCATAGAGGGAGGGAGGTCACTTCTCTTTAGTAGGAATTAAAAAAGAAGGAGTTGGGTCAATGAAGAAACACTGAGCTCCTATCCTAAAACCATGTGTGAAAATCATGGCATGGAGTTGGACTGGATGGCCTTGTTGTTTTCCTCCAACTTTGCAATTCTATGAAAGTAAGAGGAAGACTGCGGCCTACAATAGATGGCAGGAGGTCAGTTTGCTTTGGTAGGAATTAAAAAAGGTTTTGGATCAGATGCTGCATGAAGAAACACTGAGCTCCTATCCTAAGATGAAATGTGAAAACCCAAAAGGTTGAAATGGATTTTCATGGCAGAATGGAATTGGACTGGAAGGCCCTTGTAGTCTCTTCCAACTCTAGGATTCCATGAAATTAAATTCCATCCTTTTTGGATCAATGCTCTTGCTTTGGAGGACAAATGTTGCTTCAGACCATCTCCATCCAAATACTGTCTTTCTTGGCCATGTTGTTTGCCAAAGAGGACAATGATCTGGAACCTGGAATGCCATAGGTTCTTGGCTTACTGGGGATGGACCTCCTGCTCTCCTTGCTTGAACTTGGTGTGGCATTCCACCAGAATGTGATGGGTTTTATGTCAAATTATTTACATTGGAAGCTGATAACTGGACCAAACATACCCTATATATTTATGCATAAGTCTAGAAATGCTGGTAAAAATAAATAAATCAACTCCAAATTCCTGGGTTGACGTATCCATGGGTCAGTGTGAGTACTGTACCTTCACACTTAGCAAGAAAGGAACCATCTCTGAGTAGAATGGCAAAAGGGAAGAACTTTGTCCATCTGGGAGAACCCAAAAGAAGCACCCATTCCCTCCATTGTGTCTGGCATTTTTGAATGTCTGGTCAGCATCTTTGAGTAAGGATCCTCAGCATATCCATGGGCCATATCAAAACACATAATTTGGTCCCAAAACCTCATCTTGACATCTGCATGAGGTCGACTTATACGTGGATATATACACTCAGTGATTTTGAGATGAACTCCTTTACCTCTTGGGATTATCCCCATTTTGGGATTATCCCTTACCTCTTGGGATTATCCCCATCATACTCTAATCTTATTGGACTTCCATATTTTGCCCATACTCTGAGATAAGACAGCCTTAGGCTAAAAATAAGAATAAATACAAGCCAATTGGGAGGAGAGTGGATTGTTGGCTAGATAACCAACCAACCTAAGAGCAGCCAGTTGGTCAACCCAATGCAACTCGTAGTTATTGCAGATGATCACATTATGTATTTTTCTCTCGGATTTTCCATAAAGATTAACATGATTTTTGTTCCTGGGTTATAAATGTCATCTCCTAATTGGTTGCATCCTAAAAATGTGGAGAAAGTTGATTAAACTCTCAAAACTTTGCTTTTCTGGGAGGAACATCTTGCAGCACATTTTGCGATAGTTTTTCGATGAATATCTCATTGAGCCTCAACCAATTCAACATAGTTTTAGCCACCAAAATGACGTTTCTGGAGTAGTTCAACTACTTTCAAAGTAAGGACCACACAATTAAAGAGGAAATCACACTTTCAAACCAGGAACAGGAGGGATATTTTTCTTTTTGAGATTTTGTTTCATAGTGTTATGACACAGGCTCAGATTGTCGCCACTAATTGAAGTTCCGGAGAGACGCGGGACTTGCGGGGAGCCTTCCTCTTCCGCCGCTCTGTGTTGACATTGAGATGCGCTCTCCTTGATTGGAACACTTCCTGCGGAGACAGCCATCCAAGATTAGCACCCTTCCTCTTGGTTATTTTTGGTCTGATCAATTTGCTCCCTCTTTTGAAAAACAAAAACCATACGGTGATGGTTTCTGATAGCATTCCCAACTTGGCTGCCCAATGAGAGATCTGGACTGGAGTTTCTCCAAAGTTGTTGTGGAAGAGATGGCCAAGTAGAGGCAATGGCCTCGGCAAGACCTTTCTTGAGATATCTCCTTAAGCCATGGGGCAAAAATCTAGAATAGGACACCATTCTCATCTTCTACATAGTTGAAACTCTCACACAACCACACAGTGATGGTTTCTCTTGGCATTCCCAACTCGGCTGCCCAATGAGAGATCTGGACTGGAGTTTCTCCAAGGTTGTTGTGGAAGAAATGGCCAAGTGCATGTAGTGGGCTTGGCAAGACCTTTCTTGAGATTTCTCCTTAAGCCATGGGGCAAAAATCTAGAATAAGACACCATTCTCATCTTCTACATAGTTGAAACTCTCACACAGCCAATGGAGTCAAAGGTTGGGCAAAGTCAAGTCTGGTTAGTCAATGACAGTTGACTTCTTTGGATGCTTCTGAGATGGCCAAGTGTATGCAATGGTCTCGGCAAGACCTTTCTTGAGATTTCTCCTTAAACCATGGGGCAAAAATTTAGAATAGGACACCATTCTCATCTTCTACATAGTTGAAGATTTCTCCTTAAACCATGGGGCAAAAATCTAGAATAGGACACCATTCTCATCTTCTAATTGAAACTCTCACACAACCAATAGAGTCAAAGGTTGGCCAAAGCCAAGTCCGGTTAGTCAATGACAGTTGACTTCTTTGGATGCTTCTCTATGTATTTTGTCTGTTTGCTAGCCTTGTGCATCATGTCCTATGTAACATTGATGCTTCTGTTTGTGCTGTTGCCTCTCAATCCAATATCCGAAGAATTAACTGATCGATCAATCGATTACAACACTAGAAGAGAGGACACCAAAAAGCAATCATCTACTAAGGGTGCATCTACACTAGATAGTTCTGATTTGTCTAGATGGATGAATAGGGAAACGGTCTCCGTTTCGTCCTTTCGGCTCCTAGTCAAAAGTTTAGGCACATTGTGTGCATCTACACCATAGAATTAACACAGTTTTGATCCTGCTTTAACCACATCTAACAGTGCCTTGCTGCATGGAGACTGCACTCTTTCCAAAAGGAAATGGCATTTATCTAGGTATGTGGCCTTAGTAGAATCTGCAGGCTGAATTTGTAACCAAAGTGCCCAGCAGATGCTATGTAGGGTGCATCTACTCTGTAGAATTAATGCGGTTTGATGCCACGTGAGCTGTCGTGACACAAAGCAATGGACTCCTGGGAGGTCCACTAAAGAGTGCCAGAGTACAGCTCGCAGGATACAATAGCATTGAGCCTTGGCAGTTAAAGGGAGTCCAAACTGTGTTAAATCTATGATGTAGACATACCCGACGTGTCCAAACTTGGACCAGGACTCCAAAGGACGAATCTGAGACCATTTCCTTATCCATCCATCCATAGAAATGGAACACCACCACCATCTGTATTGCTGCTATCCATGTGGTTCCCCATCCCCATTTATGTACTGTCCCTGTTACTTCTGTGTAGCGGAGGGGGCAAAAAAGGAGGTGGGTTGGAGCCTGCGAACGAAAATGGGATAGGGAGGGAGGGGGAGGGGGAGAGAGGATGTTGGCAAGAACCAAAAAATCTAACAACGAGCAAAGTAGGAAGCAATTTCTTGACTATGGATGGCGGCATGGAGGGGGGGAGGTCTTCCACTAGCCGAGGGGCCCCCATAGAGGTCGTGGTGGGAAGGAGGAGATGCGGAAAAAGGAGACCTCAAATTCGGCCTAATTCGGAACGCTTATCCATATTAACAACCCCCAATCGGTCTCCTAAGGTAAATTGGTGTAACCAGGTGAGCGGACCCTCCGGCTTGAAGGTGGTGTTGTTGAACGCCAGATCTGTCAACGGAAAAACGACCTGGATCCAGGATTTAATCCTGGAGGAGCGGGCAGATCTGGCGTGCATCACGGAGACCTGGTTGGATGAAGCTGGGGGCGTAAATCTCTCCCAGCTTTGCCCTCCAGGTTTCTCCGTGCAACACCAACCAAGAGCCGGAGGACGGGGAGGCGGGGTCGCAGTGGTCTATAGAGATTCCATCCATCTGACCAGGAGCCCCATCCCGCAGACCACAAATTTTGAATGCGTCCACCTGAGGGTGGGTGACCGGGACAGAATAGGGATTCTGCTAGTGTACCGTCCACCTCGCTGCACTACAGTCTCCCTACCTGAGCTAGCGGGGGTGGTCTCGAGCCTGGCGGTGGAGTCCCAACAGCTCCTTGTGCTGGGGGACTTCAACATCCATGCCGAGGCAACCCTCACAGGAGCAGCTCAGGACTTCATGTCCGCCATGGCAACCATGGGGCTGTCCCAACGGATAACTGGCCCCACCCACTGTGCTGGACACACATTGGACTTGGTCTTCTGCCAGGGATGGGAGCAGGGTGGCGGTGTGGAGGAGCTGTCTATCTCTCCGTTGCCATGGACCGACCACTTCTTGATCAGATTTAGGCTCACTGCGCCCCCTAACCTCTGCAGAGGTGGAGGACCCATTAAGAAGGTCCGCCCCAGGAGGCTTATGGATCCGAATGGATTCCTGACGGCTCTTGGGGATTTTCCCGCCACCTCGGTAGGTGACCATGTCGAGGCCTTGGTCGCTCTCTGGAATGGGGAGATGACCAGGGCAATTGACAGGATCGCTCCGGAACGTCCCCTCTCGAGTAACCGAGCTAAACCAGCCCCTTGGTTCACTGAGGAGCTGGCAGCGATGAAGCGAAGGAAGAGGGAACTAGAGAGCGTGTGGCGCTCGGACCCAAGCGAGCCAAATCGAGCACGGTTTGTGTCCTTTCTAAGGGCATATGCCGCGGCAATAAAAGCCGCAAAGAAAACTTTCTTTGCGGCTACTATTGCGTCTGCAAAGAACCGTCCGGCGGAGCTGTTTCGGATTGTCAGAGGTCTTTTAACTCCCCCTACCTCAGGTGGGAGCCCTGACAATTCGGTCACGCGCTGTGAAGCATTTGCTCGGTTCTTTGCAGACAAAGTCGCTTTGATCCGCTCTGAGCTGGACGCCACATTAAGTGCAGTCTCTGTGGATGTGACACAAGCACCTGCTTGTCCTATTTTGTTGGATTCTTTTCAGTTTGTGAAGCCCGAGGATGTGGACAAGATACTTGGAGGAATGAGGCCCACCACGTCCATCCTAGACCCCTGCCCATCCTGGCTTCTGAAGGAGGCCAGAGGGGGATTGGCCGAGTGGGTAACGGTGGTGGTGAATGCCTCCCTTCGGGAAGGCAAGATTCCAGCGAGCCTAAAACAGGCTATTATAAAGCCGCTGTTGAAGAAGCCATCACTGGACCCCACCAAATTCGAAAACTTTCGGCCTGTTTCCAATCTTCCCTACTTGGGCAAAGTCATGGAAAGCGTGGTGGCCTCACAACTCCAGGTATTCTTGAGAGACACGGATTATCTGGATCCGGCACAGTCTGGTTTCAGACCGGGACATGGTACCGAGACGGTCTTGGTCGCCTTAGTCGATGATCTGCGCCGGGAGCTAGACAGGGGGAGTGTGTCCCTGTTGGTGCTCCTGGACCTCTCAGCGGCCTTCGATACCGTCGACCACGGTATTCTTCTGGGGCGCCTTGCAGAGATGGGTCTCGGGGGCACTGCTTTGCAGTGGCTCCGGTCATTTCTGGAGGGCCGTACCCAGAAGGTGTTATTGGGGGACTCCTGTTCAACACCACAGCCTTTGACCTGTGGGGTTCCTCAGGGCTCCATCCTGTCCCCCATGCTGTTTAACATCTACATGAAGCCGCTGGGTGAGATCATCCGGAGTTTCGGGGTGCGGTGTCATCTGTACGCAGATGATGTCCAACTCTGTCACTCCTTCCCACCTGCTACTAAGGAGGCCGTCGAAGTCCTGAACCGGTGCCTGGCCGCTGTAATGGTCTGGATGAGGGCGAACAAACTGAAATTAAATCCAGACAAGACAGAGGTACTCCTGGTCAGTCGCAAGGCCGAACAGGGTATAGGGTTACAGCCTGTGCTGGACGGGGTCGCACTCCCCTTGAAGGCTCAGGTTCGCAGCTTGGGTGTGACCCTGGACTCGTCGCTGAGCCTGGATCCCCAGGTTTCAGCGGTGACCAGGGGAGCATTTGCACAGCTCAGGCTCGTGCGCCAGCTGCGCCCGTATCTTGGGAAGTCTGACTTGGCCACGGTGGTACACGCTTTGGTCACATCCCGCCTCGACTACTGCAACGCTCTCTACGTGGGGCTGCCCTTGAAAACGGCCCGGAAGCTCCAGCTAGTCCAGCGCGCGGCAGCCATGTTGTTAACAGGAGCAGGGCGTAGGGAGCACACAACGCCCCTGCTGTCCCAGCTCCACTGGCTGCCGATTTGCTACCGGGCCCAATTTAAGGTGCTGGTACTATCCTACAAAGCCCTAAACGGTTCCGGCCCAAAATACCTTGCAGACCGCATCTTGGCCTACGAGCCCACGAGGACCTTGAGATCATCCGGGGAGGCCCTTCTCTCGATCCCGTCTGCCTCACAGGCACGCCTGGCGGGGACGAGAGAGCGGGCCTTCTCGGTGGTGGCCCCCCGGCTGTGGAACGCCCTCCCTGCTGAAGTTAGACAGGCGCCCTCCCTTATGGCCTTTCGTAAGAGCCTGAAAACATGGCTCTTCGAGTTGGCCTTTAACTGAGTGCTATATCTTGGCAATGATGACCGGAATGGACCACGACTATGAGACTGACTATGACCCATGATATGACGAAGCGGATTTTTAGTATAAGTATATGTCAAGTAGTAGTAGCATGTTATGTATTGTTCTGATTACTGTAAATTGTCTTTTCTATGTTGTTGTTCACCGCCACGAGTCGCCCCCTGGGCTGAGAGTGGCGGTAAATAAGTGCAAGTAATAAATAAAATAAATAAATAAATAGAAATCAGAAACATTTCACATATAGTGTAGATCAGGTGTGGGCAAACTTGGGTCCTCCAGGTGTTTTGGACTTCAACTCCCACAATTCCTAACAGCCGGTAGGCTGTTAGGAATTGTGGGAGTTGAAGTCCAAAACACTTGGAGGACTATTAGGAATTGTGGGAGTTGGAGTCCAGAACACCTGGAGGACCCAAGTTTGTCCATGCTTGACATAGATACACCTTTAGAAGATGACTATTATTTGGAGTCTCCTCCCTGATTGTTGTAACTGATCAATCGATCAATCAGTCGATCAATTACTTCCATATTGGATTAGGGGACAGCAACAGTGGAATATAGGACCTGACGCGCAAGATTAGCAAATGCCTGGAAATGGACCAAATTAATCGAGGTGCAATTAATAAACATCAAAAAAGTGACACAAGAATGGCCAAACAATCAATACTCCAAATATAAGCAAAGGTGGAGTATTTCTTATCATTTCCATTCTTAGTACTTAGTCCTCATTCTTTTTTTTATACTGGTTTTAAACCACTTCATTGGATGTGTTGCAAAAGCAGATTCCCAGATTCGTTTACTGTTTACACCTTATTTTAGTTTGTCTGGTTATTTAATTTTACTTGAGTGATATTTGTCTTTACTGTTCTAGTGTAGCGGAAATTCTATGTAAAATTATACTGCCTATTTTTGACATCAATATTGAAATCTGAAATATATACAGAAAGTCTTTACTTCGCTGTTTTCACATATATTTAAGATATAAATACTTCTTTTTCACATCTATATAAATAAAAATGTAATGTTCTGTCGAAGGCTTCCATGGCCGGAATCACTGGGTTGTTGTAGGTTTTTTCGGGCTATATGGCCATGCTCTAGAAGCATTCTCTCCTGACGTTTCGCCTGCATCTATGGCGAGCTACCTCTGAGGATGCTTGCCATAGATGCAGGCGAAACGTCAGGAGAAAATGCCTCTAGACCGTAGCCATGTAGCCCGAAAAAACCTACAGCAACCCAATGTAATGTTTGTTTGTGGGATCAACAGAACTCAAAAACCACTGGACGAATTGACACCAAATTTGGACACAAGGCACCTAACAACCCAATGTATGTCCTTCACTAAAAAAAAAAAAAGATTTTGTCATTTGGGAGTTGTAGTTGCTGGGATTTATAGTTCACCTATAATCAAAGAGCATTCTGAACCTCACCAACGATGGAATTATTTATTTATTATTTATTTATTTATTTATTATTTGCACTTGTTAACCGCCACTCTCAGCCCGAAGGCGACTCGGAATTGGGTCAAACATCCCACACTGTTCTCCCATGTCCAACAGAAAATACTGGAAGGGTTTGATGGGCAGTGTCCGTTGGTTTTGGAGTTGTAGTTCACCTACATCCAGAGATCACTGTGGACTCAAACAATGATGGATCTGGACCAAACTCTACACTGGTGGAGATGTGAACACTGGTGGAGTTTGAGGAAAATAGACTCTTGACATTTGGGAGTTGTAGTTGCTGGGATTTATAGTTCACCTACAATCACAGAGCATTCTGAACCTCACCAACGATGGAATTGGGTCAAACATCCCACACAGTTCTCCCATTACCAACAGAAAATACTGGAAGGGTTTGGTGGGCATTGACCGTGACTTTGGGAGTTGTAGTTCACCTATATCCAGAGAGCACTGTGGATTCAAACAATGATGAATCTGGACCAAACTTGACAGGAATACTCAATATGCCCAAATGTGAACAGTGGTGGAGTTTGGGGAAAATATAATCTTGACATTTGGGAGTTGTAGTTGCTGGGATTTGTAGTTCACCAAAGAGCATCCTAAACTCCACCAATGATGGAATTGAACCAAATTTGGCACATAGAACTCCCAAGACCAACAGAAAATACTGGAAGGGTTTGGTGGGCAGTGTCCTTTGGTTTGGGAGTTGTAGTTCTCCTACATCCAGAGATCACTGTGGACTCAAACAATGATGGATCTGGACCAAACTCTACACGAAGACTCAATATGGCCAAATGTGAACACTGGTGGAGTTTGGGGAAAATAGAATCTTGACATTTGGGAGTTGTAGTTGCTGGGATTTATAGTTCACCTACAATCACAGAGCATTCTGAACCCCACCAACGATAGAATTGGGCCAAACCTCCCATACAGAACCTCCATGACCACCAGAGTGGCCACAGCAAGGCGTGGCAGGGGACAGCTAGTATTTTAAGATATAAATACTACTTTGTTTTGCATTTATTTGGCCAATAGTGACGTGTATCTGGCTTAATAGTAAACTCATAGTTCCAGGAAGTTCCTCTTGCACCCCAAAGGTAATTCATCACTCGATGTATACATTCCTATATTTATTAGGGCGATTAATAATCAACGCTGATAAACGAATTTGCAGAACGTTGTGGCTTCAGCAGCCTGAAACCTTCGCCTCCTCTCTCTCTCTCTGTCTTTGAATATTTATCTTCAAATAGCTAATATACTCCAGGATATAATTGCTATTAATAACTCACCTCTTTCAACTCTTCGGTGTCTTAAGGTCCATCATATTCTAATTGCTTTTGTGCCACAAACCGCTTTGAACAGCAACCTCTGAGCCCTCGGCATCCTTTTCGTAACCCGCGGGTGGGTTTTTCCCCTTAAATTAGGGGGGTGGAATTCCGTCCACGTATATATTTAAAGCCATCGCGAAATGCGTCGGAAGGGAAAGCCAATGGATGTCTCAGTCTGGAAATCGTAAGTTGGGGACGGATCACGAGTGCCACAAAATTGCTTGCCAAACAAGAGGCTCTTGGGTTCCCTTGTGTTGCTGACCTTTGAGTGCATTTCAAGATGAATATCAAGCCAATACTTACTTGCTTAGGCGATCCTTCGTTGTCCGAGTAGGATAATCCTCCAGGGTGGGTCCATAGGTGACTGTGGAGCCCTATTCTTCCAAGAGGAAGGCGCATCAAGCCAACCCCGACTGGGACCACCTTCCAGCTGGAAACCAATGCCCTCACTGCGGGAGACGATGCATCGTCTACCGCAGTGAGGGCATCGGTTTCCAGCTGGAAGGTGGTCCTGGTCGGAGTTGGCTTGATGCACCTTCCTCTTGGCACATTTCTCTCTTTTGCCCTCCATTTGTGCCTCTTCAACTTCTGCAGCACTGCTGGTCACAGCTGACCTCCAGCTGGAGCACTCACAGGGCTTCCTAGTTCTCAGTGTCTATGCCAGAGTTTTTAAGGTTGACTTTGAGCCCATCTTTCGATCTCTTTTCTTGTCCTCCAACATTCCATTTTCTGTTCTTGAGTTCAGAGTAGAGCAACTGCTTTGGGAAATGGTGGTCGGGCATCCAGACAACGTGGCCGGTCCAGCGGAGTTGATGGCGGAGGACCATCACTTCAATGCTGGTGGTCTTTGCTTCTTCCAGCACGCTGACATTTGTCCGCTTGTCTTCCCAAGAGATTTGCAGGATTTTCCGGAGGCAGCGCTGATGGAATCGTTCCAGGAGTTGCATGTGACGTCTGTAGACAGTCCACGTTTCACAGGTGTATAATAGGGTTGGGAGGACAATGGCTTTATAAACAAGCACCTTGGTCTCCCTACGGATTTCCCAGTCCTCAAACACTCTCTGCTTCATTTGGAAGTCCCCCCCCCCCCTTGGAAGACACCTGTGCATTAATTTTTTTAATGTGTGGAGGTCAATGCACAACTGATCAACACACAGTGAGGTTCATTGGGTGGCATAGTTTACCAAGATGACCATGGCTTCTCAATCTGTTGCAGCCTTCACAGCCATTGTAACATGTACCACGTTATCCTCCGCCTGCTCCGCCGTTGAGGTCTTTGGGTCTTTGGACTGTGCTTGGTCTGGAACCTCCCCCGTGGCCACTCCTGGGAGTGCGCAACTCCACTTGTGTCTGCAGGTTCATCGGAACACACAAGCATTCTGAACTCCACCAATGATGGAATTGAGCCAAACTTGGCACACAGAACTCCCATGACCAACAATAAATACCAGAAGGGTTTGGTGGGCATTGACCTTGAGTTTTGGAGTTGGAGAGAGCACTGTGGACTCAAGCAATGATGGATCTGGACCAAACTTGGCACGAATACTCAATATACCCAAATGTGAACACTGTTGGAGTTTGGGGGAAAATAGACCTTGACATTTGGGAGTTGTAGTTGCTGGGATTTATAGTTCACCTACAATCAAAAACACTCTGAACCCAGCCCACAATGGATCTGCACCAAACTTAGCACACTACCTACATGGCCAACATTGAATAGTGGTGGGGTTGGGGTGGGGCTGTTTTTGAATTCTGGGAGTTGTAGTTGACCAACACCAAAAAAGAAGAGAAGGACAGGCGGAGAGATCTTCAGCCTTCTCTGTGAAAGGGGTTCCTAAGACCTTCAGAAATATGTGTTTTCTGATGGTCTTTGGTGACCTCTCTGAAACTCCTTCACGACTCTTGTAGAGGTCTCCACCCTTAAGTTGGGAAAACTGATCTAAATGGTCTACGTGTTGCTATGATTCAAGAAGACCCGCATAGGAGAGAATTCTTGGACATTGCAAGCTTGCAATGTCCAAGAAATCTCCCCTATATGGATCTCCTTGAATCGTAGCAACACGTAGACCCTTTAGATCAGTTTTCCCAACTTTGGGGAAACTGTTTCTCTAATAGTCTCCATTTCCTCCTGCTCACTGTAACTTCCATTTTCCAGCCCTTGTTTTACCTTTTCTGTACTCGACTTCATAAAGGAATCCGTTGGCTAGACCTGGAACGCTGCCAAATCTCGGTAGCTGCAGATGCGCGGAACAGGTGATCCGTCTTCAACTCGTCTCCCCAAATAGGAGCCAAACCAACTGCTCCGAAGCTTGGTTCCTTCCCCGTTTCAGCGCATGGCAGGCTGTTCTCTGAGTGCAAACTTCAGGAAAAGCGCATTACGCGAGAGAGAAGGGAGGGGAGAGAAAGGCGCACGCGACGCCATCATTTTCCCTCTCCCCGGTCTTTTCGGGCTGACTCGTCATCTTCTGCAGACAGTTCTGGCTTCCTGAAATGGAGGTCCTACTGTTTTATGAGGAGCTCCCTGCAGATCAATAGTAATTCCGTTATGGGCCAAGTGTCAACGAAACAGAAATATGCTTCCCGATCCCTCTGACTTGCGATGACAAGGGGAATGTGGGAAGGCATTACTTTGGCAATCTTGAGGCCGTAATGGAGGCGTTTGCGAGGGTCCACCTGTTCGGGGGAAGGTTTTAATTACCTTCCTGGTCACAGGCCAGCCGGAGAATGCCGGCCTGAGCTTCCATCTCTCCCCGCGGCCCACTTATGCTCGGCGCCAAGGAGCACCTCCTTGCCTCGTCGCCGGAATAAATGAGGAGGCCTTTGGACGCTGCCCCACGTCAGCCCGGTGCTCTTGGTGGAAAGTTCTGCACAAAGAGCCTTGGGATGATTGGCTAGAATCACCAAATTCGTTGTGTCGTTGTGGCTGGACCACAGTTCCCAGTATTCCTCTCCATTGGCTATAATCTGGAAATTGGGCTGCTGAGATTTTGTAGTTCAGGCACATTTGGAGGGGCCTAACATTTGTAACCATGATGGGATTTGTAGTCTAGGTGCATCTGGAGAGCCTCAACATTTGTAGCCCTAGTGGGAGTTGTAGTCCAGGTGCATCTGGGGGTACTCAATGTGCATAGTCTTGCAGGGATATTAGTCCAGGTACATCTGGAGGGGCCTAACATTTGTAACCATGATGGGATTTGTAGTTTAGGTGCATCCGGAGAGCCTCAGCATTTGTAGCCCAGATGGGATTTGTAATCCAGGTGCATCTGGGGGGACTCAATGTGCATAGTCTTGCAGGGATTTGTAGTCCAGGTACATCTGGAGGGGGCTAATGTTTGTAACCATGATGGGATTTGTAGTCTAGGTGCATCTGGAGAGCCTCAACATTTGTAGCCCTGATGGGATTTGTAGTCCAGGTGCATCGGGGGGACTCAACATGTGAAGCCTTGCTGGGATTTGTAGTCCAGGTACATCTGGAGAGCCTCAACATTTGTAGCCTTGATGGGATTTGTAATCCAGGTGCATCTCGAGAGCCTCAACATTTGTAGCCCTGATGTGTTTTGTAGTCCAGGTACATCGGGGGGACTCAACATGTGAAGTCTTGCTGGGATTTGTAGTCCAAGTGCATCTGGGGGGACTCAGAGGCTGGATGGCCATCTGTTGGGGGTGCTTTGAATGCAATTTTCCTGCTTCTTGGTAGAATGGGGTTGGACTGGATGGCTCATGAGGTCTCTTCCAATTCATTCTATGATTCAACATTTTATGATTCAACGTGTGTAATCTTGCTGGGATTTGTAGTCCAGGTGCATCTGGGGGGACTCAGAGGCAGGACGGCCATCTGTCAAGGGTGCTTTGAATGTGGTTTTCTTGCTTGTTGGCAGAATGGGGTTGGAGTGGATGGCTCATGAGGTCTCTTCCAATTCATTCTATGATTCAACATTTGTAGCCCTGATGAGATTTGTAGGCCAGATGCATCTGGAGGGACTCAAGATGTGTAGACCTGCTTGGATTTGTAGTCCAGGTGCATATGGAGAGCCTTGACATTTGTAGTCCTGATGGGATTTGTAGTCCAGGTGCATCTGGGGGAACTCAAGGTGTGTAGCCCTGCTGGGATTTGTAGTCCAGGTGCATCTGGGGGAACTCAACGTTTGTAGTCCTGATTGGATTTGTAGTCTATGTACATCTGGAGAACCTCAAGGTTGCCACCTCCTTTATGAAAGAACAGCAATGAAACTGAGGAACATCAGAGCTGGAAGTGTACAATGGGTGGGTTCAACTGGTATGGTTTCTCATTTGAGGGCCTTCCCAATCTTGATTTTCGCCATTAGGAAAACATAATCTGGATCAAAGAAAACATATTCTGGTAATTTGAGAACAGCATGGCTTGCAGAAGTCTCGTCAATCATGTTGAGATGGCCTGTCAGGGTGGAAGAACCCGTTGCCTCCTGGATCACAGGTCTTGGATCATAGGTCACAGGAAAGATCCCAGTGTAAGCCTCCCTTGAGTGCCTTTCTCTTGGTCTATTCTAAGCACATCAGGCGTTGTCCTGCATGAAGCCCTTCTGAAGGCGTAGATTCCCAGCAGAACGTGATTGGCCTCACCTTCCCTTCAGTGCGCAAGACGTTCTCCCCATAGCCATATGTTGATGCTTGCAATCCCTTGAGCATGCGCACAAGGCGTCTCGCTGGTGTTCAGAGGATGGGATGTGTTGGAAGAGCAGTTCCAATATGTCAACCCAACGGCTTGGCTGGATGGCCATCTGTGGGGGGTGCTTTGAATGCAATTTTCCTGCTTCTTGGCAGAATGGGGTTGGAGTGGATGGCTCATAAGGTCTCTTCCAACTCATTGTATGATTCTACATTTGTAGTCCTGATGGGATTTGTAGGCCAGGTGCATCTGTGGGGACTCCATGTGTATAGTCTTGCTGGGATTTGTAGTCCAAGTGTAACTGGGAGGACTTAGAGGCTGGATGGCCATCTGTTGGGATTGCTTTGGTAATTTGAGAACGGCATAGCTTGCAGAAGTCTCGTCAGTCACTGATTTCATGTTGAGATGGCCTGCCAGGGTGGAAGAACCCAGTCTCTCCTGGATCACAGGTCTTGCTGGAGCAGGATCCCAGTGTAAGCCTGCTCAGGAGTACTTCCTCTGAGTGCCTTTCTCTTGGTCTACTTCGAGCACATCAAGCGTTGTCCTGCATGAAGCCCTTTCGAAGGCGTAGATTCCCAGAAGAACGTGGTTGGCCTCACCTTCCCTTCAGTGCGCAAGACGTTCTCCCCATAGCCATATGTTGATGCTTGCAATCTCTTGAGCATGCGCACAAGGCGTCTCGCTGGTGTTCAGAGGATGGGATGCGTTGGAAGAGCAGTTCCAACGTGTCAACCCAACGGCTTGGCCCTCGATGGCAGAACATATGCAAATCCGACCCAGTTGGTAGCAATTATTAAGCAGGGAATGTTCTCTCCGTGCGGGTGAACCTTCTCGCTCGCAACCATATGCGGATGCATTTTGGGGTTGTTTTGGAAGGTCGATCCACGAGAGAAAGAGAGAAGGGGAGAAGAGGCTAGTTGCTTCAACCCTCCCTTAGATCGTACCCATCACTTCACAACCTCTCGCTCGATGTTTTGCGTCACATCGCGTTTGGGTGGAATTGACTCGCTGCCAGTTGCTTACTTTGAATGTAAAGATGTTTGTGTTGAAGTGACTGATCTCCCGCGCTAGCCGGCTAATGAAATGCACGGGACCTGTTCTGAGCACTCTCCCTCCGAAAAAAACAAAACCCAACATAATCCTATTAAAATAATTGAGTATTGCCAGGGTGGAGAATTCCATCACCCGCCGGCCCACAGCGCATGGGGGAAACACGGATAGGAAAGGCTCGCCAGGCCGTCCTCGGAGCCACCTTGGGCCCGTCTTCCACGTCGGAGCCTCTCCTTCCCTCGTGGCGTTCGTCGGCAGCGTGGCTTTGAAGCGACAAAACTGTGGCGGCGAGGGACCGCGTCGCAAAATGACCTTGTTTTGGTTTTAATTGGGTCTCCACCCCACTTGTGGCGCCGGGAGGCTCAAAGCGCCGCTGAGATGCCATCGCTGCCATGTTGTAATTTCTTCTTGTGTTGTCCTCGTTCTTCCTTGAAACCGAAGACTTGAAAGTAGTGACACAGGGTTCTCCGGGACTTCCAGCTTTCTGGGCATCTTGAGGGGCAAGATCCAGCTTGTTTGCCTTTAATGTATGTTACTTCAGCCCTGGTAGTGGCTTTGTGGAGATGCTTCTGTGGTAGCATTGTGGACATTCTTCTGTGGTGGCTTTGTGGAAATACTTCTGTAGTGGCTTTGTGGAGATGCTTCTGCGGTAGCATTGTGGACATGCTTCTGTGGTGGCTTTGTGGAAATACTTCTGTGGTGGCTTTGTGGAGATGCTTCTGTGTTGGCTTTGTGGAGATGCTTCTGTTCTGGCTTTGTGGAGATGCTTCTGTAGTGGCTTTGTGAAGATGCTTCTGTGGTAGCTTTGTGGTGATGCTTCTTTGGTGGCTTTGTGGAGATGCTTCTGTAGTGACTTTGTGAAGATGCTTCTGTGGTAGCTTTGTGGTGATGCTTCTTTGGTGGCTTTGTGGAGATGCTTCTGCAGTAGCTTTGTGAAGATGCTTCTGCGGTGGCTTTGTGGAGATGCTTCTGCGGTGGCTTTGTGAAGATGCTTCTGTGGTGCTTTGTGGAAATGCTTCTGTGCTGGCTTTGTGGAAATGCTTCTGTGGTGGCTTTGTTGAGATGCTTCTGTGGTGGCTTTGTGGAGATGCTTCTGTGGTGGCTTTGTGCATATGCTTCATTGGTGGCTTTGTAGAGATGCTTCTGTGGTGGCTTTGTGGAGATGCTTCTTTGGTGACTTTGTAGAGATGCTTCTGTGGTGGCTTTATGGAGATGCTTATGTGATGGCTTTGTGGAGATGGTTCTTTGGTGGCTTTGTGGAGATGCTTCTGTGGTGGCTTTGTGGAGATATTTCTGTGGTGGCTTTGTAGAGATGCTTCTTCAGTGGCATTGTGGTGGGTCTCCTGAAGTAGCTCCACATTGCTGCCATCTCTCTTTATTTTATATAATAAGGGCCTCCCCCACCATATCCATGGGGGGTGCATTCCAAGGCACCCCCCCCCCTCTTCCCATGGATACCTGTAACCATAGATAATAGAGAACTTCCAAGCCCCCTCCATGGATACCTGAAACCTTCTATGAAGAAGTCATGGTCTTCACAGTACTAGACCTCCAGCTTTCTTGGTGTCTTGGGGGGAGTTTGCCTTCAATGTACACTACCACATGGCACCTGCTACATCTGCCCCAATGGAGGCTTTGTGGAGATGCTTCTTTGGGGGTCTCCTTAGTCCAGAAGCAACTCCATGATGCTGCCTTCTTTATTTTGCATGCATAGCATGACCTCCCGCATCTATTGGGGATATGTTTCAAAATCTCCCCCATTCCATTGGATTCCTTAAACCATTGGACCTCCATAGATACCTGAAACCTTCTAAAGAGATGACCAACTAAATGTTCTTTGGTGGCTTTGTGGAGATGCTTCTGTGGTAGCTTTGTGAAGATGCTTCTGTGGTGGCTTTGTGATGCTTCTGTGGTGGCTTTGAGGAAATGCTTCTGTGGTGGCTTTGTGGAGATGCTTCTTTGGTGGCTTCTATGAAACCTTCTATGAAGAAGTCATGGTCTTCACGGTAGTAGACTTCCAGCTTTCTTGGTGTCTTGGGGAGAGTTTGCCTTCAATGTACACTACCGCAGGGCACCTGCTACATCTGCACCAATTGAGGCTTTGTGGAGATTCTTCTTTGGTGGATCTCCTTAGTCCAGAAGCAACTCCATGATGCTGCCTTCTTTATTTTGTATAGCATGACCTCCTGCATCTATTGGGGATGTGTTTCAAAATCTCCCCCATTCCATTGGATTCCTGAAACCATTGGACCTCCATAGATACTTGAAACCTTCTAAAGAGATGACCAACTAAATATTTAATGGGAGCAAAGAGGGAAGAACGAGTGCAAGCCAAGTCATGGTTTTCATGGCCCTATCAGAGCTAATATCTGCCTTGGTGATTTATCTTTCAAGTCAGGAATTGGTAGCACCCAAGGAAAGATCTCGTAGCATCCAAAGCTTTTTGGAAGCATTGATTTGGAATCATAAGGGTTGTGTTCTATTGATCTCCATTTTTCTGTGTTTGTTGTTCAGAACCCGGAATGCCTTGCTTGTGTATCCTTTCCTTCCTTCTCCCCTTCCTTCTTTTCTTCCAACTCCCCGTCCGGATTACCTTGGTTTACGGCATGCCATTTTCTGTCGAGCAGCAAACGTGGCTCCTGTGCAATGCTGACGGGTTTGCCCTTGGAGTGATTTAGTCATGCCGGATGATAAGCGGAGCAGGCTGATTGGCCGGGAGCTCCCTCGGGGCGCCGGATCCAGAAAGCGGCGCTGTTTGGCGGCACCTGCGAGACCCTCGCTTTGAGTGGAGCGACGGAGAGAATGATTGGGCTTATTGGCATTTTTCCTAATGCATCTTGTGTGCAGGTACCACAGGGAGAAATGGGGCCGCTATTGTGGAGAGACTGCCTGCGTGGCTTTTCAGAAGACGAAGAAAACCACTTTGCAGCAAGAGGTGTTGAAAAGAGAAGTGCCGTAACGATGTGGTTTTTGCCTGGAAAGGTGTCTGGGTAGCATCTCCTTACTATGCACATGTTTAAAAAGCAGCACACCAGGAAGAGAGGCTGACAAATTGTGCTTTGCTTGCAGGCTTCTCGCAGCCAGGAATTACGATTTGAAAGGTATCGCTGTTGCTTTGAGTCAGCCTCCTAGCTCCTTACTATGCAGGAGCCAGAAAAACACATTACAGAGAAAGGAGTTGGAGAGGGTTCGTCAAAATATTTGCCCTTCTCTCTCAACAGCGCACGAGAGAAGCAGGGTCTAGGATACACACAACGGAAAGCAAACAAGTATCATGGCCTAAGGGCAAAATAGCTCCTACAAAGAGTGAGTTGGGTTGCAATGGCTAGAGGAGGTGGCCTTACACCAAATACAACTCCACAAAGATGTCTCTGCTGCTTGAGTCTTTATGCCCAACCATTGTCTGTATTCATGGTGATGTTGTGGCCAACCATTGGAAGAGACTCCATGGACCATTGACTCTAACCCTTGCTCAGTGTAGGAACTTCAACTAGAGTAGAGATTTAAATTAATGGTGACATTATATCTAATTGTTGGAAGAGACCTCATGGACCATTGACTCCAATCCCTGTTCATTGAAGCTAGAACAGTGATCTCCAGAAACGGTGGCATTGTGACCAACCTTTGAAAGCGTCGCTGTGGACCATTGACTCCAACCCTTGCTCAATGTAGGATCTTCAACTAGAGTAGAGACTTCCAATAATGGTGGTGTTATGGCCTCTAGAAGAGACCCCATAGACCATTGACTCCAAGCCTTGCTCAATGTAGGATCTCAACTAGAGACTTCCAGTAATGGTGGTGTTATGGCCAACTGCTGGAAGAGACCCCATGGACCATTGACTACAACCCTTACTCAATGTAGGATCTTCAACTAGAGTAAAGACTTTCAATAATGGTGGTGTTATGGCCAACCGCTGGAAGGGACCCCATGGACCATTGAATCCAACCCTTGCTCAATGTAGGATCTTCAACTAGAGTAGAGACTTCCAATAATGGTGATGTTACAGGCAATTGCTGGAAGAGACCCACCCCATGGACTATTGAATCCAACCCTTGCTCAATGTAAGATCTTCAAGTAGAGTAGAGACTTTAAATAACGGTGATGTTATGGCCAACTGTTGGAAGAAACCCCATGGACCATTGAATCCAACCCTTGCTCAGTGTAGGAGTAGAGACTTTAAATAATGGTGATATTATGGCCAACTGTTGGAAGAGACCCCATGGGCCATTGACTCCACCCCTTGCTCAGTGTAGCATCTTCAACTAGAGACTTCCAATAATAGTGATGTTACGGCCAACCATAGGAAGAGACTCCATGGCCATTTAACCCAATCCTTGTTCAGTGTAGGATCTTCAACCAAAGCAGTGATGATACCTGTTCCTCCAGGTGTTTTGTTCAAGGTACCTCTTGTTGGGTGGAAATGGGAAGCACTCTGCCAGATGCTCAGAGGCAGTTTTGCTTTTTCTTGCTAGCTAGAAAGTACATTAAAAATTACTGAGCCCAGGTGTAATTTGTGGACCCTTTCCAATTCCGGTATACCATCCTATAGTTTCTCCTGCCATTTGTAAATTAGTTGAGCCTCAGAAGCTTGGCATCTGTTTTGCAGCTGTAGTTAAAAGGCAGTTATTTACTTCTTGTAGTTGGTTGGCAAGTTGGACGGGATCACTCGAGAAAGCCCAGGAGCAAGACGGGGAAATCTGTCCTGGCGCATTCGGAGCCCTGTATCTTGTTTGCTCAGCTTTCCTCGCCCTTTATCCCCGCTTGGAAGACGGCGTTTCGGTCCCGATCTCCATAATTGTGAGCAAAGGAGTTCTCTCTCTTGGGCAGCCTGGCAGCCAGGAATGCCAAGGAACAAGGGAAGTTGCGCCAGGAGCCTGAATTAGAGAGGTAACTTGGCGACCGCTGCGCAGCGCCTTGGCCGCGCATTGCAGAGAGACGCCATCGCGCATATCGCCCCCTCCCCTCCGATTCCTTTTATTGCCCTATCTCTGCGGCATGCAAATATTGCTTTTAATTGTTTGCTCCCTCTTTCCTTTAATGTGTCCCCGAAATGCCAGGCTTTCCCCTTAAACAAAGCCACCGTAATTTATTTTATCTTGGGAGCATTAAATTAGCTGTCAGCCATGCTACACAGGTGAATGGTGATTTTGGAATGAAATTACCCAATTGCGGCTCCGAAGGCATTTCTCACGGCTCTTCCGAGATGGAAGGGGCGGAAGACACATTGGGGAGGGGGGGGGGTGGAAATTGGAATATTCCAAATGGGGTGGTGGTGGAGAGGAGTGCTTCGGCCCCAATTGTATTTCCCTGTATTAATTACAGGGGTTTGATAACCCGTTTGCTTTCATCTTGGCGCGATGGGATGCCGACAGTCGAGCCGTAAATTGGACAGATGCAAGGTTGCAAGTGGGCGCAGGGGCCACCACGTTCACGTTTGCTGGCTTTTAACGGACTAATCTCTTAAGTGACTTGCTCCGATGCAGGTTTTCCTGGGCCGCGTGGTAATTTATTGCGTGCAACGCATGCAACATTGTGCATAAATCCCCCAAATGGGAAGCATCGCGTTGCTTTCTAAACATCATAGAAAGGGAAAGGCAAGTCTGAAATGTGTGAGCAGAAGCACATGGTTTGATATGATCCTATGGCCTCCTGATTAAGTTACCTAGCAAACGGGGAAATGGCTCAAATATACTATAAACCAGTGGTTCCCAACCTTGGGTCCACAAATGTTTTTGGCCTACAACTCCCAGGAATCCCAGCCAGTTTACCAACTGCTGGGAGTTGAAGGCCAAAAACATCTGGGGACCCAAGGTTGGGAACCACTGCTATAAACCCTTGACTTTTCCTAGTTGGGGCATATCACACTCAAAAAGGGGGAAATGGCACAGTTTTCCAACCTCAGAGAATGCCTTTCTAGTAACCTCTAGGTCCTCCAGCATGACTTCATAGTCATCTTCCAGCAGACGTGGACCACAGAATTGCACTGGAGGATCTAGAGATTCCTAGAGGGAACATTCAGCCAAATCTTGAATAATTGCAATTTCTTTGGTCTCTAGGGTACTTTACATCCTCAGAAAATATCTCTAGGAATCTCTATAGAGATTCCTAAAGAAAACATTTCAGTCAAATGGCTGAATAATTCCAAATTTATTTAACCGAGGATATTCTAGGTCCTCAGAAAATACCTCTAGGAATTTCTAGGTCCTCTAGCATGACTCTATGGTTGGTGCGTGACAGATATAGATTATAGAGTTGTCCTAGAGGACCTAGAGATTCCCAGAGAGAACATTTCAGTCAAATCTGTGAATAATTGCAACGTCTTTAACATAGGATAATCCTCAGAAGATACCTCCAGGAATTTCTTGGTCCTCCATCATGGCATCATAGTCATCTACAGACATTGACTACAGGGTTGCTCTGAAAGATCTAGAGAGTCCTAGAGGGAGAATTCTAAGAAAATCCATGAATAATTGCAATTTTGTGGCCTCTAGGAATATCTCTCTAAGAGAATATTTAGGTTCTCCGGCATGACTCTGTGGTTGATGCCTGGCATATGTAGATTAAGGAATTGCCCTGGAGGACCTAGACATTCCCAGAGAGAACATTTTAGTCAAATCTGTGAATAATTACAACTTCTTTAACCTAAGATAATAGTTCTCTAGGATACTTTAGGTTCTCAGACAATATCTTTAGGAATGTCTAGGTACTCAAGCATGATTCTATGGTTGGTCCCTGACAAATATAGATTATGGAGTTGTCCTGGAGGACCTAGAGATTCCCCAAAAGAACATTTCAGTCAATGTGTGGATAATTGCAACATCTTTAACCAAGGATAATCTAGGTCCTCAGAAGATACCTCCAGGAATTTCTTGGTCCTCCAACATGGCACCATGGTCACCATCCCACAGACACTGACTAAGAGGTTGCCCTGAAGTATCTAGAGAGTCTTAGAAGGAGCCTTCCAAAGAAATCCATGAATAATTGTAATGTTTGTGACCTCTAGGCATATCTCTCTAAGAGAATCTCTAGAGAGATATTTTTCAAACCTCAGAGAATATCTTTTGAAGAATCTCTAGGTCAGAGATACTCTGGTGGACCTAAAGATCCATAAAATGTCCAACACTAGTATAAGGTTTGTGTGTTTCCAAAGTTATGTAGAAGAAGGAAAAATGGAGATTTGCGCCACCATAAGTTTCCATGAGGCACCATTTGAATTTACAACAAGGACCCTTCCTTCAAAACCTGTTACTAACACATTTCCAAAATGGGTCCAGATGTGGGTGGAAAATGCTCTCTCTTTGCTCCATGGTGGTGGATCTCCAAGGGTTCATGGAAGCCTTTTCTTCGCTTGGCTCAAAGACTGAACAATCCAGAGAATAATCCCATTTGGTGCTCTACAACATTTTCCCCAAATACGCCATTTGGTCTATTTTATCTCACACGCTTCTATGAATAGAACAAAACTCGTAGTAACACATTGGAGGAAACGTTGTCGTGGGATCACGGAAGGATCATTTCTTTACATTGGGCCGTTTCCCATCTCTGTTGACAATCTGGCCTGTTTGTTTACTTTCCTAAGAATCAAGGCCGCTTGGAATGTATGCGGCATAAATACCGGAAAAGCCGGAGACGGACAAATTGAAATATTTGACGAGAGGAAGGAAAAAAAATGTTAATAAAGTGAACATGGTTGCATTCGGCACATTCAAAGCTTTACAGGATTATTTTAATTGGAGCACATGTAAATATTTTAGAACATGGCAGCCCCGTAATGTAGCCTTACACGGGTTTTACAGGGTAAAAATGAAGGCTTGGAAAATGTTAACATGCTAATTTTAGTGTAGCTTGATGAGCTAGCTGTGCATATATATATATATATATATATATAGTTCCTAGGGATAGTTGCTTGCAAAAGAAGTTAATTACACCGTCGATTCCAGATTGCACTGGCATCGTATTTATCTGAGTTTGCCTGACTTGACTTAGATTTGCCGTGTTACTAATTAATTTTATGGAGCACATTTCTGAAAGGAAGAAACTTTCAACGGGGCAAAATAATTGCAGAAATGGGAAAACATCGACAGAAGAGCGAAACCTCTGGCCGGCAGGAGCCGCGCGTTTCTGTGATATTGGTTCTTTCTAACCTCCTTTCTAGGAAAGACATTAAAGGGAAAGCGGTTATTTATTTCCCGGCTGTTTTTAATAATTACCTCCTCCCTGTTTACCCAGCTGGAAAAACAGGGGGATTTCGGTTTTGCTTTTTTCGCTATGTTGTTCTCTGCGTTAATTGCTTTAACTTATGCTTTTGCAAGTTGCCTCAAAAGTAAGTGTGTGTGTGTGTGTGTGTGTGTATTATAAGAAAATGCAGGCCAATGTGACAATGCAAATAAGACCTGTACAATGGGGCACATCACGTTCGCAGCTATCAGTTTCGTTCAGATGTGTTTTGTGTGCTGAAATTTCACAAATCGTCAAAATAGTACAATTTCTGATCCTAGTCTGTACTACCCAAAAAGTAAGTGTGTGTGTGTGTGTGTGTTTGTGTATTTTAAGGAAATGCAGGGCAATGTGACGATGCAAATAAGACGGGTACAATGGGACACATCAGAGGAGGAAACGTTCGCAGCTATCGGTTTCATTCAGATGTGTTTTGTGTGCTGAAATTTCGCAAATCGGTAAAATAGTACAATTTTCGATCCTAGTGTGTACTACCCAAAAAGTAAGTGTGTGTGTGTGTATTTTAAGGAAATGCAGGGCAATGTGACGATGCAAATAAGACAGGTACAATGGGGCACATCAGAGGAGCAAACATTCATAGCTATTGGTTTCGTTCAGATGTGTTTTGTGTGCTGAAATTTCGCAAATTGTTAAAATAGTACAATTTTTGATCCTAGTCTGTACTACCCAAAAAGTAAGAGTGTTTGTGTGTGTATTTTAAGGAAATGCAGGCCAATGTGACGATGGAAATAAGACGGGTACAATGGGGCACATCAGAGGAGGAAACGTTCTCAGCTATCGGTTTCGTTCAGATGTGTTTTGTGTGCTGAAATTTCTCAAATTGTTAAAATAGTACAATTTTTGATCCTAGTCTGTACTACCCAAAAAGTAAGAGTGTGTGTGTGTGTGTATTTTAAGGAAATGCAGGCCAATGTGACGACGCAAATAAGAAGGGTACAATGGGGCACATCAAAGGAGCAAACGTTCTCAGCTATCGGTTTCGTTCAGATGTGTTTTGTGTGCTGAAATTTCGCAAATCGTTAAAATAGTACAATTTTCAATCCTAGTCTGTAGTAACCAAAAAGTAAGTGTGTGTGTGTGTATTTTAAGGAAATGCAGGCCAATGTGACAATGCAAATAAGACGGGTACAATGGGGCACATCAGAGGAGGAAACGTTCGTAGCTATCAGTTTCGTTCAGATGTGTTTTGTGTGCTGAAATTTTGCAAATCGGTAAAATAGTACAATTTTCTATCCAAGCTACCTGATATTGATTTTAGTGGCAATGTTTTCCCTCTATACCATATTTCTGCTCATTGAGTTTATTTTCTTGGAACCCACCAAGGACTGTTATCTAGTGGCTGTGGGTCTACTATGGTCTGTGGACCATTATCTTGCGTAGTATTGATCTCTAGGAACTCGGTTTCTCCGTCCATGCCTCTTGTTCCAGTGAGTAAGCTACTGTGGATCATTTAGAGCAGGTATGGGTAGAGCAGGTGGTGGAGGAGGATATGCATTGTATACTAAGCTGCATCCATAGGAGAATAGTAGGCCTGTGCAAAAGTATCGTGAGTCTTCGTAAGTCGGATCGAATTCGTGAGATTCGTATTTACGATGCAATATCTGAACCGTAGGCTTGGCCCACACCAAAAACTTTATTATTATTATTATTATTATTATTATTATTATGTTGTTGTTGTTGTTGTTGTTGTTTATTTATATCCTGCTTTTTTTCTCCATACAGAGACTGAAAGCCAGGCATGGGCCAGCTTGGGCCATCCAGGTGTTTTGGACTTCAACACCCACAATTCCTAACAGCCTACCGGCTGTTAGGAATTGTGGGAGTTGAAGTCCAAAACACCTGGACGGCCCAAGCTAGCCCATGCCTGGCTTTGTTTTTGTCATGCCAATGCATTTTGCTGGTAACCAACTTGATGAGATGGTTTGGGCCTGTCTCTAATTTGGAGTTAGATGGTTGTTGCGTGTTATATGTAGCCATGCCTAGTGTCATGTTCTTGAAGTGACAGCACAAGTTTTCACATGATGAAATCAACATGGTATGTTTCTACTGCTTGAATCTATGATTCTAAGAGCTCCTTGAGTTCAGGAAAGAGATGGACAACGGTTGCGTTGTCCAGATAATGACCATCAAAATGGTCAAAAGGCTGGGAACCATGGAATGTTTAGCTTGGAGAAGAGATGGTTGAGAGAAGCAGGGCATGAGAGCCATGTTCTCACTATTGGGAAGGAGGTCCCATTGAGGAGGGAAAAGTCTTGTTTTGTGCTTCTCTGGAGACTAGGACACAAAGGAGCCATGGATTCAAACTACAGGAAAAGAGATCCCACCAGAACATCAGGAAGAACTTCTTGATAGTACAAATAGTTCAATGGTGGAATAGGTGTGATGGGATCTCCTTCTCTGGAGGGTTTTCAGCCGCCTGGCCACCTGTCAAGAGGGCTTGGATGGTGTCTTCCAGCCTGGCAGAATGGAGCTGAGCTGGATGGTCCTTAGGAGCCACCTCCAACTCTATATTACTATGATTCTTTGATTTGGTTGAACACTTTCAGTCTTGCTATGTGTACTATGGCTCTGGAAGAGAACATTATATAACACGATTTTTGTTCCTGGGTGATCAATGTCATTTCCTAATTGGTTCTATCATAAACACATGGGAAAGGTTTATTAAACTGCAAGAACTTGGTTCTTGAGGGAGAAACATCCTGCAATAGCACATTTTGCTCTTGTTTTTCAATGACTATCTCGTCATTGAGTTGCAACCAATCCGACATAGGGTTGTTGTAGGTTTTTCGGGCTATCTGGCCATGTTTTAGAGGCATTCTCTCCTGACATTTCACCTGCTTCTATGGCAAGCATCCTCAGAGGTCGTGAGATCCGCTGGAACTAGGAAAACTGGGTTTATATATCTGTAGAATGTCCAGAGTGGGACAAAGAACTCTTGTCTGCTGGAGCTAGGTGTGAATGTTTCAGCTGACCACCTTGATTAGCATTTGATGGCCTGGCAGTGCCTGGGGAAATCTTTTGTTGAGAGGTGATTAGCTGTCCCTGATTGTTACCTCTCTGGAATTTCTCTGTGTTTGGGTGTTGTTTTGCTGTTATAATTTTAGAGTTTTTTTTTAATATTGGTAGCCAGATTTTGTTCATTTTCATGGTTTCCTCCTTTCTGTTGAAATTGTCCACCTGCTTCTTGTGGATTTCAATGGCTTCTCTGTGTGGTCTGACCTGGTGGTTTTGTGAGAGTGGTCCAGTATGTCTGTGTTTTCCAATAATCTGCTGTGTCCAGGTTGGTTCATCAGGTGCTCCGCTATGGCTGACTTCTCTGGTTGAATCCGACATAGCTTGTGGCAGCTACAAAAACAGTTTTTGTAGTAGAACAACAACTTTCAAACTTACTTAGGCGATCCCTCGCTTTCCGAGGATGATTGTGGGTCCGTATGTGGCTGTGGAGCCCTATTCTTGACCTGCATCTTCTCCCGTAGTGAGGGCATTGGTTTCCAGACGGAAGGCGGTCCCGGTCAAGGACCGCCTTCCCTGTCGAAAGGGAGAAGTGTGCCTCTTGGCACACTTCTCCCTTTCGCCCTCCATTCGTGCCTCTTCAAATTCTGCAGCACTGCTGGTCACAGCTGACCTCCAACTGGAGCTCTCAAGGGCCAGGGCTTCCCAGTTCTCAGTGTCTATGCCAGAGTTTTTAAGGTTGGCTTTGAGCCCATCTTTCAATCTCTTTTCCTGTCCTCCAACATGCTGTTTTCCGTTCTTGAGTTCATAGAATCATAGAATCATAGAATCAAAGATTTGGAAGAGACCTCATGGGCCATCCAGTCCAACCCCATCCTGCCAAGAAGCAGAGATATTGCATTCAAATCACCCCTGACAAATGGCCATCCAGCCTCTGCTTAAAAGCTTCCAAAGAAGGAGCCTCCACCACACACGCTCCGGGGCAGAGAGTTCCACTGCTGAACGGCTCTCACAGTCAGGGAGTTCTTCCTCATGTTCAGATGGAATCTCCTCTCTTGTAGTTTGAAGCCATTGTTCCATTGCGTCCTAGTCTCCAGGGAAGCAGAAAACAAGCTTGCTCCCTCTTCCCTGTGGCTTCCTCTCACATATTTCGGAGGGCAGCAACTGCTTTTGGAGACAGTGGTCAGGCATCCGGACAACGTGGCCAGTCCAGCGGAGATGATGGCGGAGGACCATCGCTTCAATGCTGGTGGTCTTTGCTTCTTCCAGCACACTGACATTTGTCCGCCTGTCTTCCCAAGCTGCAAAAAAAAAAAGGGGGGGGGCTTTCAAAGTAAGGGCCACACAATTAAACAGGAAATAACACTTCCAAACCAGCAACATAATATGTTTCAATTTTTGTTGCATAGTGTAATACAGTGAGGAGTGGTCCCTTTCATGGAGATGGGCATCCTCATAACGGTGTGTGGATGCTGCTCCCTCCGTTGTGTTTACATGACTTCCTGCTCCTCCCTTCCTCTTGGTTGTCGGCCCACCCTTCCCCTTCTCATTGGCTGCGGCCAGAGCAGCTGGAGGGTGGGCCCGCGAGCTGCAAAATAGGTCATGTCAGGATTAGAGCGTACGGAATGCAATCAGTTTGCCAGACAGAAAGTCAATGCCGGGCCGCCAAATACCCATGCAGTAATCCGGGAGAGTTGCAGGGAGGGCCTCAATCCAGAGCAGGTTCACCGAAAGTGCAGAGAGAGAGGAAGAAGACGGTGCTTGCAAACACAAGGCAGCCCTTCGGTGCAAAGGCCTTGGGGGGCCAAAGTGTGCCACAATGTGAGGATCCCAAAGGCAGGAAACCAAGTGCCGTTAAGCTGTTTACCTGTTGCCAATCCCTGTATAGAGTGTTGCTTTGCTTGACCCAGATTGTCCATCACTTTGGGTTCCTGGAATGGTTGAGGAACCCTCTGACAGCCCGTGACCTTGATGCAGGCGCCGCGGGAGGCCATAGTTTGATGGCCACCGTACGAAGCCATTAAAACGGCAGAACCTGGAATGGTCAGGTTGCCAAACGGGGAGCGAGCTAGCACTCGGAGTATTTGGCTTATGAAAGTCTCAGCCTGAGCACGGTTGCTGCTTTTTTGGAGCGGTGGGTGAGCTGTACACAAATTAAGCCGTGAGAGAGGGAAAGCTGGAATTGCACTTGACATTTCCACAACTCCGCGGCAAGAGCAAGATTTGAGGCGAGAGATCTAGGTCGAGCAGCATGGGACTCCTCTCCACAGGTTGCGCGTGGCAGCGTCGCTCCCCGCTGTTTGCATTTGCTTTGCGTCGGTGGCGCCGGTGCCTCGAGGGCTTCTTCTTTTGAACCGTGGCTAATCGGGAGGGTGCAGAAGACGCTCCTCGCAAAGGAGGATGCCTGCCTGCCTGCTGCAAAAAGGGAGAGCCCTAATTCCGGCGGAAAGAGACTGCGCGCCCCGCAAAGGAAGACAGGCCCGGCGCGCATCTGCACCGAAGAATTAATGCAGTTTGACACCACTCAACCTGCCGTGCCCCAAGGCTATGGAATCCTGGGATTTGCAGCGTAGGGAGGCACCGGCATTCTTTGTCAGGTCTTGTCCAACTCTTTGAGCTGAAGGATATCACGCCTCTGAAATCAAAAAGTGTCATGAGATGTGGGTTTGAATCAACAAACACGGGAGTAGGTGGACAGCCCTCCTCCAGGCGCAGAGCCCTTCTTCCCCCGCGCGTTGGTTGTTTCTTTACACTTTGGCGCTCCTGTCTTTTGGTGCGAAGAATCTCCATCACATCCTCCCCGAAAGAAACGCATCATCCCACTTCCACAGAACTGTTTGTTTGTTTGCTGGGCATGAAATATTGATACCTCACTACCTCTGAGGATGCTTGCCATAGATGCAGGCAAAACGTCAGGAGAAAATCCCTTTAGAACATGGCCATATAGCCTGAAAAAACCTACAACAACCCAATGTTTATACTCTTTCGCTCTTGCACTTCTGTTGGGCTTTCAGAAAGCAGGCCACCCCTTTCCCATGCGCCTTTCCTTGCCTTTCCTGGCCAGGGAGCAGCAGGGACTGTGTGACCCGTGAGCCAATGGGCAGCCAGCGCGACAGCTTGCAACTCCTGGCATTGCGTCTCCACACACATGGCCTTGCTGAGGGTTGTGTGTGTGGTGTGTGGGATGCTGGCATTTCCTCCTAGCAGGCCATATTGGTGCCCATTGTCTACTACAGCATGTTCGTTCTTTCCTAGAAGCTTGCCCTTGATCTTGTCCAGAAACCATTTCCATAGCAATTGTCGTCATTATCATCATCAAGTCTGCAAGATTATCCAAAGGCCTGGTCCCAGATCCACGTTTTTAATTTGCACGTTACCTCATGGTAACCACATTAATTTCATAAGTTTTTTCTTGGGCAAGGAATCCTCAAAGGCGATTTTCCCAGTTCCTTCCTATGAAATATTGCATTCTGCCCCTGGGATTCCTTGGTGGCCTTCCATTCTTACCTTCCAAGATCAACAGGTGCCTTCAGGGCAATTGGATTCTGAGCATGACTGCATTGAAGTTGCATGAAGGTCCTCTATTGAGATAGACCAGTGGTTCTCAACCTTTTTAATGCGGTGTCCCCTTAATGCAGTTCCTCTTGTTGTGTTGACCCCCAGCCATAAAATTATTTCTGTTGCTACGTCATAACAGTAATTTTGCTCCTGTTATGAATTGTAATGTAAATATCCGATATGCAGGATGTATTTTTATTCACTGGACCAAATTTGGCACAAAAACGCAATATTGTATGCCAAAATTTGAATACTGGTATGTTTGAGGAGGGAGGTGATTTTGTCATTTCAGAATTGTAGTTGCTGGGATGTATAGTTCATCTACAATCCAAGGGCATTCTGAACTCCATCAACAATTGAATCAAACCAAACTTGGCACATAGAACTCCCAAGACCAACAGAAAATACTGGAAGGGAGTTCTGTGTGCCAAGTTTGGTTTGATTCAATTGTTGATGGAGTTCAGAATGCCCTTGGATTGTAGATGAACATGACCAACAGAAATACCTTGAGTTTTGGAGTTGTAGTTCACCTACATCTAGAAAGCACTGTGGACTCAATGATGGATCTGGAGCAAACTTGGCACAAATGCTCCATATGCCCAGATGTGAACACTAGTGGAGTTTGGGGAAAATAGACTTTGGCATTTGGGAATTGTAGTTACTGGGATTTATAGTTCACCTACAATTGAATAGCATTCTGAACCCCACCAACGAGAGAATTGGGCCAAATTTTCCACACAGAACCCCCATGACCAACCGAAAATACTATGTTTTTTGATGGTCTTTGGCGACCCCTCTGACACCCCCTCACGACCCCCCCCCCAGGAGTCCCAACCCCCAGGTTGAGAAACACTGAGATAGACCTCATTCTTCTTGACACTGACTTGCAGTGGTTCTCTGGGCTTTCAGACAACAACCTTGAAGGCAAATGAGATTTGAATTGGTGGTGGTCTCCCATATCACTGGCCAACACGTATTTCAGAGCCTCAAGCATTAGACCTGTTTCTGGGTATATTTACTTAGTTTCCTCTCATCATCTCTAGTTTTTGAGATACTGAATGTATATCATCTTACTAGTCGTCATCTGCTTGCCCATAGACAACCACGATGAACATAGCTAAGAAGCTAGAGCTGGTGTTGTTTATCCAATGCAATTTTCTGCATCAGTGCCCAAAATAACTCCAGGAACAGGCCTAAAAACACCAGACGCCAAGATATTTTTGGTTGGGCTGTGTAAGAGATTCAGTCTCTACCCACAAGATCAGTATCTTCTCTGCTGTGCAGTTTAGACGCCGAGAGAACTCTAATGTCTTTGTTGTTGTCGTTGTGTGCCTTCAAGGCATTTCCAACTTTGGGCAGACCCTAAGGCAAGCCTCTCGTTGGGTTTTGGTGAGACATAAATGTGACTTTGCTAAAGATAGGAGAGCTAAAGCAGGGGGAAATCGAGGATTCCCTTTCATCCATTTGGAGATCTCACATGTGCTTCACCATATGACAATTTGTGTGTCGGATGTAAACACACACTGTGGATATCATCGCCTTTTGCTCTCCACAGCTTCGAAATCTTTGCCAGCTTAATGGGCAGATGAGGATCTTTTCCCAGATAGAGACTTTATCTGAATCCTATACATCAGTGTTTCTCAACCTGGGGGTCGCGAGGGGGTGTCAGAGGGGTCGCCAAAGACAATTAGCAAACACAGTATTTTCTGTGGGTCGTGGGGTTCCGTGTGGGACGTTTGGCCCAATTCTATCATTGGTGGAGTTCAGAATGCTCTTTGATTATAGGTGAACTATAAATCCCAACCACTACAACAATGTCAAGGTCTACCTTCCCCAAACTGCACCAGTGTCCACATTTGGTCACATTGAGTATTCATGCCAAATTTGGTCCACATGCATCAGTGCTCTCTGGATGTAGGTAGACTATAACTCCAAAACCCAAGTTCAATGCCTACCACACTCTTCCAGAATTTGTTGTTGGTCATGGGAGTTCCGTGCGCCAAGGTTGGTTCAATTCCATCATTGGTGGAGTTCAGAATGCTCTTTGATTATAGGTGAGCTATAAATCCCAGCAACTACAACTCCCAAATGTCAAGGTCTATCTTCCCCAAACTGCACCAATGTCCACATTTGGTCATAATGAGTATTCATGCCAAATTTGGTCCAGATGCATCAGTGTTCTCTGGATGTAGGTAAACTATAACTCCAAAACCCAAGGTCAATGTCCACCACACTCTTCCAGAATTAGTTGCTGTTCATGGGAGCTCTGTGTCCCAAGTTTGGTTCAATTCCATCATTGGTGGAGTTCAGAATGCTCTTTGATATTGTAGGTGAACTATAAATCCCAGCAACTACAACTCCCAAGTGTCAAGGTCTGTCTTCCCCAAACTGCACCAGTGTCCACATTTGGTCACATTGGGTATTCATGCCAAGTTTGGTCCAGATGCATCAGTGCTCTCTGGATATAGGTAAACTATAACTCTAAAACCCAAGGTCAATACCCACCACACTCTTCCAGAATTAGTTGTTGGTCATGGGAGCTCTGTGTCCCAAGTTTGGTTCAATTCCATCATTGGTGGAGTTCAGAATGCTCTTTGATTATAGGTGAACTATAAATCCCAGCCACTACAACAATGTCAAGGTCTATCTTCCCCAATCTGCACCAGTGGCCACATTTGGTCACACTGAGTATTCATGCCAAGTTTGGTCCAGATGCATCAGTACTCTCTGGATGTAGGTAAACTATAACTCCAAAAGCCAAGGTCAATGCCCACCACACTCTTCCAGAATTTGTTGTTGGTCATGGGAGCTCTGTGTCCCAAGTTTGGTTCAATTCCATCATTGGTGGTGTTCAGAATGCTCTTTGCTATTGTAGGTGAACTATAAATCCCAGCAACTACAACTCCCAAATGACAAAATCAATCATCCCCTCAATCAACTCCACCAGTATTCAAATTTGGGCGTATCGAGTATTTGTGCCAAATGAATGAAAATACATCCTGCATATTAGATATTTACAAGATGATTCATAACAGGAGCAAAATTATAGTTGAGAAGTAGCAATGAAAATAAATTGATGGTTGGGGGTCACCACAACTTACTTACTCAGGCGATCCCTCGTTGGGCGAGTAAGATGGTCTTCCAGTGTTCTTGTGGGTCCGTAGGTGGCTGTGGAGCCCTATTCTTGACCCACATCTTCTCTCACAGTGAAGGCATTGGTTTCCAGGTGGAAGGCGGTCCCGGTCGGGGTTGGCTTGACGCGTCTTCCTCTTGGCACGTTTCTCTCTTTCACCCTCCACTCATGCCTCCTCGAATTCTGCAGCACTGCTGGTCACAGCTGACCTCCAGCTCAAGCGCTCAAGGGCCAGGGCTTCCCAGTTCTCAGTGTCTCTGCCAGAATTTTTAAGGTTGGCTTTGAGCCCATCTTTCATTCCCTTTTCCTGTCCATCAATGTTCCGTTTTCCATTCTTAAGTTCAGAGTAGAGCAACTGCTTTGGGAGACGGTGGTCAGGCATCCGGACAATGTGGCCGGTCCAGCGGAGTTGATGGCAGAGGACCATTGCTTCAGTGCTGCTGGTCTTTGCTTCTTCCAGCACACTGACGTTTGTCCACTTGTCTTCCCAAGAAATTTGCAGGATTTTCCGGAGGCAGCGCTGATGGAATTGTTCCAGGAGTTGCATGTGACGCCTGTAGACAGTCCACGTTTTGCAGGCATAGAGCAGGGTTGGAGGACAATAGCTTTATAGACAAGCACCTTGGTCTCCCTACGGATGTCCCGGTCCTCAAACACTCTCTGCTTCATTTGGGAAAATGCTGCACTCGCAGAGCTCAGGCGGTGTTGTATTTCAGTGTCGATTTGACTGTGGTGGAGAGGTGGCTGCCAAGGGAGCGGAAATGGTCACCACAACATAAGTAACTGTATTAAGGGGTCACGGCATTAGGAAGGTTGAGAACCACTGCTATACATCTTGATGCAAAATTAAGGCCAACTAGATTCAGCAGAGCTTGCTCTACGTATTAGGTCAGATGTCCATTTTAGACAATGCAGCCCAGCTGGACGTCTCTTGCAGAATACAGCCTATATCAGAAAGTAAACAGGTAACAAAAGGTAAATACCTTTGTGTAACGTAGGTATTTATTCCTTTTTTTACCCCCAACAATCAAGTCATAACGTTCACCACTCCCATAATTAAATCTACACACATTATTAGGTGATAACAATTCATTCCTGGGAAACGTCAGAAGTGACACCATGGTAATTATTAGGTACAAATTTGCAACGCGTTGTAGTAAATGTCACATTCAATTATTGTGTTAAAAAGGAATGAAAATCCAGTTGCATTTTGCCAGGGGGTGCGGGGAGGGTCTTGGGCGTTTGGAAAGATGCTGAGGAGGCGTCTCGCTTGCATTTCCCCGCACATTAAAAGAAGCCCCTCTGCGTCCAAGAGGTTTGCATTGCACGGCAACGCTCTCGCTCTCACTTGGCACATTAGCGCTTTTTGCACGTGCGGTTGGGGGTCTTCCCTTAGCTGGGCGAAAGGGCCGGAGGGCATCGTTTGTCTCATCAGACAGGAGCTTCATCAGCAATAATCCTTCCAGCTTCTTATGTTATCGTATAAAATCAGTCCATTCCCTCCAATGGACTGGCTTCCTTGCACCCCTTTTCCCTCGGTTCAGTCTTAGTACGGGTTGAGTCTTCCTCACCTGGAAATCCAAAATCTCCGAAATTGTTCTTACGGCAACAATTGCAACGTTCCTTCTTTGTTTGAAAGAAGGAAGTTTGCAGCTGGTGGGTTCTGTTGAGATCTCTATACTGTACATACTTTCTAAATTGCAGCATTGGGACCTTTGTATCCTCAGTCTCTCATGTCCTCAGTCTCCCTTCACTCTCATATAGAAATAGTGAACTAGTGAGACACGAGGCTGCAGAGAGATACGAGGCTAGAGAATTTCGTATTTCTGCAAAAGACGAAGGTTTGCAGCTCGTGGGTTCTGTTGAGATCGCTATACAGTACATACTTTCCAAATTCCAGTATTGGGTCCTTTGTTTCCTCAGTCTCTCATATCATCAGTCTCCCTTCAGTCTCATACATAAATATCGGAACTATTGAGACACGAGGCTGTAGAGAGATACGAGACTAGAGAAGTCGTTATTTCTGCAAAAGACAAAGGTTTGCAGCTGGTGGGTTCTATTGAGATCTCTATGCAGTACATAATTTCCAAATTCCAGTATCGGGACCTTTGTATCCTCAGTTTCTCATATCCTCAGTCTCCCTTCAGTCTCATATAGAAATAGTGAACTAATGAGACACGAGGCTGCAGAGAGATATGAGGCTAGAGAATTCCTTATTTCTGCAAAAGACGAAGGTTTGCAGCTGGTGGGTTCTATTGAAATCTCTATGCAGTACATGCCTCCCAAATGCTGCTATCGGGTCCTTTATATCCCTGGTCTCTTATATCCTCAGTCTCATATGTAAATATTGAACTAATGAGACATTATGTCCCACTTCGAAATTTACGATCTTCCGGGGAGGCCCTGCTCTCAATCCCACCTTCGTCACAAATGCTCTCTGCTTCATTTGGAAAAATGCTGCACTCGCAGAGCTCAGGCGGTGTTGTATTTCAGTGTCAATGTTGACTTGTGTGGAGAGGTGGCTGCCAAGGGAGCAGAAATGGTCCACATTTCCTAATGTTACACCATTAAGCTGTATTTCTGGTATTGGAAATAATAGTGAAAGAAACGAACTCCCCTAAATTGAGTAGAACTATCCGTGACCCGATGTGAATATTTTACCTGAATGAAGAAGTCTAGAGATTTCCGTCAAGAAATCAATCCAAAAGCGCCTGGGTTGAGTTGCCCTTGAGTCAGTGTGACTGTTGTGCTGTCAATTACCCCAAAAGTAATTGCATCTTCACGGGGACCCCTCTGACAATTGTGCCGCGGTTGCGTCTTCCTCCATTTTATTTACCGAAAGATGTTTTCATGTTTCTTGTTTTTGAAGCTCGGGCGTTCCTTTTCCCCCAGGGGAGGAATCCGGAATTTGTTTGAAATGGTTGCTTTTGCAACATGGAATGCATAATGCGTAGTGTGGTTTGCTCATAAAATTGGCATGTTTGGGTACGTTAAATCAAAAAGTATAGCTTTTTAAGACAATAATTACCAAGCATAGTAATTCGGCTCTCAGTGTTGTAAGATCTTTTTACAAATGGAGCTAACAAGCCGGGGGATTCGTGAGGAGTCACTTCGTATTTTGCCACATCACGAAAAAGGCAAAGGTTAAGAAAAGGACTTGAGTTGCTGGACGTGGTTTTGGTGGTATATTTTTGGGTTGGAAGACTCTCTTGGGTTCTTTCAACTCTATAATTATGTCAAAGCAGAGAGAAGTTGTTACGCATCCTGAATTTAGACCTCTCCACGTTGCCAAGTAGGCATTGGAAGCATTCATTTTGGGAATTAGAGAACAGAAGAGTAGTTGTCAAATCTGGAGAAATCCATGGAATACTATTTTGCTTCCCAAAGCTTTAGATCAGTCAACCAGTCTCCGTTTTGGAGTTATCCACAAACGTTGCCTTTCTAAGACTTTAACAATATGTTTCTATGGATGTTTACAACTAGACTATTGGTCCAGATTGGCAGAATCTCCTCTAGCTTAGTTGGGTTTTGGTATATTTTCAGATGTGACTATTTTATTTTCTTCCCATTTGCTTCTGCCCAAGATGGAAAGACCTAAAGTTGGCCAAGAAATGCAACACCGAAAGATTCCCTTGTGTTACTAGCAGAATCTGGGCAGGATTTCAGAGTGGTTCCTTAGAGGAAACATCTGGAGATGTTGGCTGTTCTCCAATTTCAGTATCTACAGGGAATATGTTGCTGAACTTACCATGTTTCGAAATGAAAACTTATGGATAATAGTGAACCCTATTGAAACAAATGACTTCTGCTGGAGGTTATTCATGGAGTTGTGGTAGAGGACCAAGATAATTCCCAAGAGAGATATCCTATTTAGAAATTTGCCAGCATGACTCTATGATAACTTATGTCAGAAGTATAACATAGAAGCATCCGACGGGGCAATTGGAAGGCAGTACATGTTAATTGGAAGCCCTCATGCTATAGTGGTTTGACTGGTAGACCAGGACCTGGGGAGACCAAGATCTGAATGTTGACTTGGTCATGGAAATGGATTGGTGATCTTGGCCAAATCGACCCAATCTTGCCAAGAAAACCCATTGAGAGATTTGCTGTAGGAATCTTCTAAGTTGAAAACAATTTGAAGTCACCTAACAAGATCAACAACATGAGAAATAGCAGGAGGACTACAACACCAGAAATGACAGTTATTCAACATATAGCAGTATGATAGAATGATCTAAAGATGGTTGTTTATTGGGGGGAAACCCAGCATTTTGAGGGCTCAAGTCCTTCTTCAGGAAGTTGGGTCAAACTATAGAATAACAATACCTAAATGCACAACATAACCTTACTTAAAACCAGTGCTACACTTGGATGCACTCTACAATAAGTTGCTAGGAGTCAAATTCTGAGAAACGTCTGAATTGATCCCAACTAAAGAGGACCCATAGATTTATATCATTTCTTGGTGCTTTAGGCTTGTTCCTGGTGATCTTTGTGGTGCTAATTTGAGAAAATTGCATCGGATCAACCACATCAGCACTAGTTTCTTTGATAGGGTTATCGTGGTTTTCTACAGGGGAACAGAGGCAACTGGTCAATTCTCAGATGCCCTATATCTCAAAAATGAGAGCTGATGGGGGGAAACTGGTGCCATTTGTGGAATGAGCAGGTCAGATGTACCTAGAACGAGGGCTAACTTTTGAGGCACTGAAAAGTGTCTTGGCCACTTCCCCATAAACCAGTGTTTCTCAACCTTCCTAATGCCGTGACCCCTTAATAGAGTCCCTCATGTTGTGGTGACCCCCAACCATAACATTGTTTTCGTTGCTGCTTCATAACAGTCATTTTCCCACTGTTATAAATCATAATGTAAATATCAGATATGCAAGATGTATTTTCATTCACTGGACCAAACTGGGCACAAATACCCAATGCAAACACATGTAAATGCTAGTGGGGTTGGGGGAGGATTGATTTTGTAATTTGGGAGTTGTAGTTGCTGGGATTTATAGTTCACCTATAATCAAAGAGCATTCTGAACTGCACCAGCGATGGATTTGAACCTAATTTGCCACACAGAACTCCCATGACCAACGGAAAACACTGGAAGGGTTTGGTGGGTATTGACCTTGAGTTTGGGAGTTGTAGTTCACCTATATCCAGAGAGCACTGTGGACTCACGCAATGGTGGATCTGGACCAAACTTGGCACAAACACTCAATATGTGCAAATGTGAACACTGCTGGAGCCTGGGGAAAATAGACCTTGACTTTTGGGAGTTGTAATTGCTGGGATTTATAGTTCATTACAATCAAAGAACATTCTGAACTCCACCAATGATAGAATTGGCTCAAACTTCCCACATGGAATCCCCATGAACATCAGAAAATACTGTGTTTTCTGATATTCTTTGGTGACCCCTCTGACACCCTTTCGCGATGCTTTCAGGGGTCCCAACCCCCAGGTTGAGAAACGCTGCCATAAACCATTGCTTTGGTGGATCTCCTCTAGTTGGGACAAGCAATTGGATGCAGGCTTTAGGCCGGCCATTTTGTCTGCCATTTGTTGTTTCCATTCCCCCTAAATTTCTGGACTGTGGCATTGTTATGGGTTCTTTGTGCGTATCTATTTCTCCTTTCTCCATGTCCTGATTTGAAGTCGGCTTCCTTCCTTTTTCCTGTGGACGTGGTGTGCAGCGTACCCGAACTTGCAGTGAGCCTTTTCATTGCTTTCTTCCTACTCTCCATAATTCATTCCTTTCCCTTCATAAATAATATTACTCGGCCATCACTTCCGTCAACTCTGGGTGCCTTTCCAATTGGAGAATGGGACCCTTTTTTATAGTGAGTGAAGTCGGACGCAGACTCATTATTCTTCCTCCGTCTCCGACTCCGACGGGAGCCAGGCGGGAGGAAGGGTTGACTTCATGCCAAGCTCGCCCAGAACTATTACTCCCAATCCCCCTTTCCTCAGGTATACATCACATTCAGGTCGTTGAAATGCTCACATCTCCTCCGTCGAAAATGGAGGTTGACTACTTGATGCTATCAACGTCCAATGTTTAGGACTGGTCACTTTTGGCTGTTTCTCGGGAGTATTTCCTGTGCAAATACCATGTTAGTTTCCTGCACAACCCATACTCATTTTCATACGATGCTTTAAACAAAGTAACTGTAAATCCATTACTTTTTGAGTGACCTTGCTTTTTGAGTGACCTTAATTCTTTGAGTGACCTTAAGTCTTTGCTTTCATCACAATCAGATTTTAAAAATTAGCAATTTTTAAAATAAGTTTCTGATCATGGTTAGAAAAGCATTTGCTCCCTCCCCAGAGGCATCAGATTGTCCACCTCCCTCCTGTCCTTCAGAAGGATACTCAAGACTTGGCTGTGGGACCTTCCGTTTGACCATTGAGTTAAGTGGACGAACACAGAGAGTGCTCACTAATGCTTCCTCTTCATCTTGGAAAGAAGTGACGAGTGGAGGGCCACAAGCAGGGTTCCGTCCTGGGCCCGGTCCTGTTCAGGATCTTCATTCATGACTGAGATGAAGGGCTAGAAGGCAGGATCATCAAGTTTGCAGACGGGACCAAGTTGGGAGGGATAGCCAATAGTCCAGAGGACAGGAGCAGGACTCAAAGGGATCTTGACAGATTAGAGAGATGATTGGCCAAAGCTAACAAAATGAAGTTCAACAGTGACAAATGCAAGAGACTCCACTTTGGCAGAAAAAATGAAATGCAAAGATACAGAATGGGTGACAATGCCTGGCTTGAGAGCAGTACGTGTGAAAAAGATCTTGGAGTCCTCGTGGGGAGGAAGGTAAACATGAGCCAGGAATGTGATGTGGCAGCAAAAAAGCCAATGGGATTTTGGCCTGCATCAAGAGGAGCATAGTGTCTAGATCTAAGGAAGTCATGCTCCACATGCTCTATTCCGCTTTGGTTAGACCACATCTGGAATATTGTGTCCACCCTTTCATCATTCCTTCTTTTTTTTCTTCCCTCTCTCCTTCATCCTTCCTTTCCTTCCACCCTTTTGCCCATGCCTGGCCTGATCCAAATACGGCCCACCATGTTGCATCTGTTTGGCCATGAACGTAAATCGGATTGAGGTGTATTTTGGTGGAAGGATTATGTTCCAACCTGGATAGTGTCTAGATCTAGGGAAGTCATGCTCCCCATGCTCTATTCCGCCTTGGTTAGACCACGTTACTGGAATATTGTGTCCAATTCTGGGCACCACAATTCAAGAGAGATATTGACAAGCTGGAATGTGTCCAGAGGAGAGCGACTCAAATGATCAAGGGTCTGGAGAACAAGCCCTATGAGGAGTGGCTTAAGGAGCTGGGCATGTTTAGCCTGAAGAAGAGAAGGCTGAGAGGAGATATGATAGCCATGTATAAATATGTGAGAGGAAGCCACAGGGAGGAAGAGGGAGCAAGCTTGTTTTCTGCTTCCCTGGAGACTAGGACGCAAAGGAACAATGGCTTCAAACTACAAGAGAGGAGATTCCATCTGAACATGCAGAAGAACTTCCTGACTGTGAGAGCCGTTCAGCAGTGGAACTCTCTGCCCCGGAGTGTGGTGGAGGCTCCTTCTTTGGAAGCTTTTAAGCAGAGGCTGGATGGCCATCTGTCAGGGGTGATTTGGATGCAATATTCCTGCTTCTTGGCAGAATGGGGTTGGACTGGATGATGGCCCAGGAGGTCTCTTCCAACTCTTTGATTCTATGATTCTATGATTGAATAGCGGCTAGTGAGGAGAAGACATAGGCAATTTGAAGTGACAATGAATTGACCCGGACTCTGATTTTGACTGGCGTGTTTATTTAATGTTCTGTTTTTACATGAATTTGTTGATTGTTTTCCTCATTGTGATGGCACCAAATGGTGCTTGCTGTGAAGCCGCCCTGAATCGTCCCCCCCCCCCCGGGGGTGAGAAGGGCGGAGTACATTAAATAAATTAATAAATAAACATACACCAGTGGTCCCCAACCTTTTTTTGACCAGGGACTACTTGACCAGGGACCACTCTCCAACATTAGTATTAAAAGGGTTATAAATCAGTTTTTGGTCAACTTTAGATTGTGAGAAAGAAATGAATGACTCAATGGATCAGTTCTTGTGGGTTTTTTCGGGCTATATGGCCATGTTCTAGAGGCATTTCTCCTGACGTTTCGCCTGCATCTATGGCAAGCATCCTCAGAGGTCCTCTGAGGATGCTTGCCATAGATGCAGGCGAAACGTCAGGAGAAATGCCTCTAGAACATGGCCATATAGCCCGAAAAAACCCACAAGAACTGAGTGATTCCGGCCATGAAAGCCTTCGACAATACATTGACTCAATGGATGTTTGAGTCCCCTTCGGGATAGATAAAGCGGGATATAAATCAATATTAACAACAACAACAACGGCATGTTTAGGGTTTTGCATTGACAAAACATTAGACGTTGCAACAGATCTGGTTCTGGGTCACTGTGTGCCATTCACTAGCCCAATGGTTCCCAACCCTTTTTTGACCACTTTGGCTAGGGACCACTTGACCATGGACCACTTAATCAGGGACCACTTTGACCAGGGACCACTTGACCAGGAACCATGTTGACCAGGGACTACTTTGACCTGGGACCACTTTGAACATGTACCACTAGACCAGGAACTACTTTGACCAGGGACCACTTTGACCATGGACCACTTGACCAGGGACTACTTTGACCAGGGACCACTTTGACCAGGGACTGCTTGACCAGGAACTATTTTGACCAGGGACCACTTTGACCATGGACCACTTGACTCGGGACCACTTAATCAGGGACTACTTGACCAGGGACCACTTTGACCAGGGACCACTTTCAACATTAGTACCAAAAGGGTTACGAATCAGTTTCTGGTCAACTTTAGATTCGGTGTGGTTATTTGGGGTGCTGATTCAGAAAATTGCATTGGATAGACCACATCAGCTCTAGCTTCGGATACAGAACACATGCCATCCAGTAGTTGCCATCTGCTCACCCACAGAAAACCATATTTAATCATCTAGAGCTGATGTGGTGGTAGTCATCTTTTGTGGGTAGTCAGCCTCTTCCCTCCTGACATTCCCGTTGCCTCGGCACTATAAGAGGGTTTCGCAAGACCAGTCACTCTCATTGCTGTGTGGTTTCGAGGCAACGGTGTAGTAACGGTGAGGCCGCAGACCATATTTTCATTCTTGCAGACCACTGGTGGTCCACAGATCACAGTTTGGGAACCACTGATATACACGATAAAACCTCTGTCCTCCAATTTCCTTCTTCTGTTTTTTAAAGGTATGTGAAAAATTGTATATGAAATTACCATGATGAGCAGCTCTTTGTCTGTCTAAATATTTACATCTCAGGGCAACGTACAATTTCAATCACTTCCAGATTGAAACCATAAATAATTCAATCCAAACAAAAGCGTATTAAGCAATACAGCAGTTAAAACAACTTGAAATATGGCAGTTGGAAAGCGTGTTGTTGCCGCGTGCCTTCAAGTCATTTTTGGTGACCCTAAAGCGGATCCTATTACAGGTTTATCTTGCCAAGATTGGGGCTGTTTCCCATGGCGTTACGGAAGTACGCCTCTGACAATTCTCCTTATTCTACTTTCACCCATTAAGAGGATGGTGATGGTGATGATGGTGATGTGCCTTCATATTGTTTCTGATGTATGGAGATCCTGTTGCAAGGTGTTCTTGACCAGATTTATTCAGAGAGGGCTTTCCTTTGAGGCTAAGAGAGGACCATGTTATCGTCAGCATATTGGAGTTCTAAGACCGAAAATACTCAACTCAGAGTAGTAATTCTGTACCATTCATTATATCTGCTTGCCCTCTCAATGGGTTTCCATGGCCAAACTAGGATTTGAACCCTGATCTCCAGAGTCATAGTCCATCCAATGCTTGTCCAAGGCATCTCAGTGAGTTTCCATGGCCAAACTAGGATTTGAACCCCGGTCTCCAGAGTCATAGTCCATCCAATGCTTGCCCAAGACCTCTCAATGGGTTTCCATAACCAAACTGGGATTTGAATCCTGGTCTCCAGAGTCATAGTCCATCCAGTACTTGCCCAAGGCCTCTCAATGGGTTTCCATAACCAAACTGGGATTTGAACCCTGATCTCCAGAGTCATAGTCCATCCAGTGCTTGCCCAAGGCCTCTCAGTGAGTTTCCATGGCCAAACTAGGATTTGAACCCCGGTCTCCAGAGTCATAGTCCATCCAATGCTTGCCCAAGACCTCTCAATGGGTTTCCATAACCAAACTGGGATTTGAATCCTGGTCTCCAGAGTCATAGTCCATCCAGTGCTTGCCCAAGGCCTCTCAATGGGTTTCCATAACCAAACAGGGATTTGAACCCTGATCTCCATAGTCCATCCAATGCTTGCCCAAGGCCTCTCAATGGGTTTCCATGGCCAAACTGGGGTTTGAACCCTGGTCTCCAGAGTCATAGTCCATCCAATGCTTGCCCAAGGCATCTCAGTGGGTTTCCATGGCCAAACTGGGATTTGAACTTTGGTCTCCAGAATCATAGTCCATCCAATGCTTGCCCAAGACCTCTCAATAGGTTTCCATAACCAAACAGGGATTTGAACCCTGATCTCCATAGTCCATCCAATGCTTGCCCAAGACCTCTCAATGGGTTTCCATAACCAAACTGGGATTTGAACCCTGGTCTCCAGAGTCATAGTCCATCCAATGCTTGCCCAAGGCATCTCAGTGGGTTTCCATGGCCAAACTGGGATTTGAACTTTGGTCTCCAGAATCATAGT